>NW_009933917.1:0-8691 GCF_000696875.1 Nestor notabilis | reverse complement strand
AGCAGGACAATAATTAAGATATTGAAATCTATTAGATGATTAAGACAAAAAAAATCTCTTCTTGCAGGGACAATTTGGAATGTATGCTTTTGCAAGAAAAGATTTGAGCTCATCTCTTATGCTAAAATTTTGTTCTCCTTGTTGATTAAGTAGGAGCAGACAAGGTAAAATAAGTTTCTTAATGAGATTCAGGGTGGGAAATGAAGGAATGATAATGATGTTATAGGCTAATTATCTATGATTGTGACTGCTCATAACCCTTTCACATTCTAGCTGTAAGAAGTGTTAGAGTTGGGGATTTGGAAGGTGCTTCCCATCATCATGGCTTTGCCCTTGGAATTTGTAAAGCTGTGGAGCCAGCTTCAAAATCTCTGGAATTGTCTATAGATTGTCTATGTAACAGGAGGTAAAGTATCATTTATCTCTTTATGGTGTCCCAGCAGAATGGCCTAAAAATCACTTAGTTTCACGGATACCCATATGCGTTATTCTTTGATTTGAGAGTATGTTATCTGTTCAGGTCAGATTTTGACTTTCTGTTTCACTTTGGTTTAATTGATGGCTAGCCGCTTTCTTGAAAAACATATTTTGTGTAACTCTTAAAATTTTCTTTTGATATCATTATTTCAGGATCTCAACTGATGGAGGGTAGCTCACATAGAGCATTTAAGAACCAATTTGCTAAATAAGAGATGTGTTGTTAAACATATGATAGGCAAATAAATTGCTTTCCTCTCTTGGCTTTGATAATTGAAGAGTCATTGAACCTCTAAATAAGACTATTTCTTGTATGTTTTGGTATGAACTTAAGAAATCAAGTAACAGTGCTGACATAGATCTATTTAAGGGAGCTATGTATTTATATTTAGAGATGCATGTAAACTGCAGTACTATATGAATGAATATTGAAATTAAAAATGCTTTTCATAAAGCTACTTATTTAAAGGAGTCAACACCGTACATATATATGGTGCTTCAGTTTATGAAATAAACTCTTACCTCATTACTTTTTCATATATGCTTTTTAGAAATGTAATACTGCATTTGAAGTGCGTAATATACTTAGCAAAGGTACCTGATTAAATCTTTAGTGAAATATAACAGTATCTAGGCAACCAGAGTGGACAGGAAGTCTTTTACAATCATTGCTCTAAGCAGATTGCTTTTAAAGAATAAATCAATGTACTGTAATGAAAATTTCTATTGAAGCTGTGAAGCAGGTTTGTAATTCCTAAGATCATCTAGAAGGTAATATGTTTTGTTTCTTGAATTTAAAGTACTGTTGGAATCAAATGACTACCTGTATCCCATCTTTTCTTTACAAAGTTGACAAAATAATTTCTTGCATACAATATATGTTGAGGGTTTTTGCATGGATGAAGCTGTTGTAGTTGTTTGGCTTATAATATGACTAGTTACCCATCACAGTTGTAAGGGTTCTTAGTCTCTGGGCTTTTTTTAATAGTTTCCCGTAAAACTCAAGAGGCAATTGCCTATTTTCTAAATCTACCCTGGAATGCTGTAAATCAGTAGTACATACTGTCTAATAAGCAGCTAAGCCATTCTAGAAGCCCTATGTTGTTAAAAAGATGCATGCTCTTGCAGCATCTGGCTGAATGGTTTTGCCTTCTCCCTAGCACTTCTAAATGCTTAATTCAGTTTTGTGCTGGTTGAATAGTCAAATTGGCTGTCCTGTTTGGAGTCAGTTTGCTGCTAGAGTAGTCAGTTTAACTGGTATGTCATAAAGGTCCACTGAGGACCTGAATGAAAGCATGAGGAGGAGCAGAGATACATATGCCTTATACAAATGGAATACTGGAAATGCATAGCAGCGGGTACAGGGGAAAATGGGTGCAGACTGGGATTCTTTGTTGCTGTATTTCTGTCTTGCAGTTCACTGCTGAATCAGATTAAGAATAATGTGAAATAGTATTCACCGATGAGGTCCAGTTGGCAGACATGTCAAACTCTATTCTAAACCTACTTATTTAAAAACCTGATTGCTTGAATAGGAGATAGTGCCAATCATTCTCAATGAGTGTGTTGATTAGGGCATTTGATCAGCAAATGGAGGTAGGAATTTGGTTTTGTTCCAAGTCAAAGGAGTCTCAGACCTGTGTTTCCTTATGTTAATGTAATTTACAGGTTGTAGGCTAGACTAGGAAGAATCCTTTTCTACCTAGCCTTTTGACGAATGCGAGGTGGTAGTGGACAAGAAGCATAACTGCCACCCCAGTGTGCAAACAGTAACCTCCAGTTGAAACACAGTACGAATGTAGTATTGGAATGCAATTTTAGAAGTTGCTATGACTGAAGAGAAATGTCTTGCAATAACAAAATTGGGAGTAAACAAGAGTATTTATAGGTTTTATTTAATTAAATGTTAATTTGAATGCTTGTTGATTTCAGAATCTACCAATGATGTAGTATAGAAGGGTGGACTGAAAATAAGCTGCAGAGTCAAATCTTTCTCAGGTTAATTTGAGAGCAGTTAAATACGAAGTCTGTTTAAACAACAGCAACCGAGAAAAGGCAGATTTTTGGTTTAGTGCTGTTAACAATAAATAATATTCTGCTTGTGGTAGCCTTGTGTGGAAAATGCGTGTAACAATAATACGATTGAGTATACATGTATCTGAACCAGGAAAGCAAATTCACAAGTAAGAGTTCTGAAAATGTTTGGTTTTGAAAAAGATCAATTTTGTTAGCTAGGTTTTCATTTAACATATCAGTCTGTGTCACTTAAATCCTTACAATTTTTTGGTGGAGGTGGAGACTTTTGTAGTGAATTTAAGTCAAAAACAGTATGCTTGTTCTCATTTTTGTGGATCTTAGTCCTCAAGCTCAAGATGAAACACACTGAGTTAGGTGTGGATGAAGACTGAGAATTTGTGAACTAAAGTTTATTGCATTGCTTTTGCAGTAATGGACTCACCTTTACTATAACTGCGTTCGCCTTCATTTAAATGTTGGCAGTACCCATTCATCTTATTTGTGAGGAATACCTTGGTGTTACATGACAAGTGAAGCTTTGAATAAAATTATTTGGGATTTACATGAGATCTCTTTTCCGTTTTGATAGGGATGTGCACACTTTGCTGTCTGATTTTTCCCAACTTTTTGTACAATTATGTACTAATATGAGGTAGCAGGAACAGTCAGATCTGTCATAGTTGTAGATGATACAACAGTACTGTTCTGAATTTCAAGTGGAGCCTGAGATGAAAATATGCTGTGAATTCTAAGTTCTTTTGTTGTATCTATTCACCTGCATAAAGTATGCCTCTGTTGGAGTGTTTGGGTTTTTAGTGAAGTATCTCTGATTGTGATTAAGAAGTTCTCTTTGGTTTCTCAGTCACTGAACCTGCCATATTTGCACATCATATTTATAGCTCAGTGAACAGTAAAAGCTCATGAAGGCTAACTACACTGTCAAGAAAAATGTCAGGGCACTCTAGATTTCTTGAGATTTATTGGATGTGTATTTGGAGATCTGGATGAGGCATGCTGTACCCTGTTGGCAGAAATTGACAGTAACTGTCTTGGTAAACTTTGCAAGAGCAAAGGAGGTGGTTCTTTCTGTTGGAGCACTCGGCATTTATGTTGTGTAGGGTGGTCACATACGATATCCACTCAAACTCATGTTCTAGAAGGTCTTTTAGTCATGTTCTTTCATGCCAGGATTTCAAATTATGTAGTAATTGTTTCTGAGCGTGCTGCTATGTATGGAAGAAGTTAACCACTTTAATTTTTTTAAGTAGCGAATTTAAATCTAATTTTGAAGAGAAGATCAGTTAATTGCTATTAGTGACACAAGTTTCTGGACTTGGAATTTTGAAGAGATTCCCATATCTTTTAGAGTATAGTAGTGTGGTGGCTGGCCTTTGATACATTTAAGTAGTCAGCTGATAATCTTACAAGCTGCTATCAGCATTGACATATTAGGTAAACCTGGAGCCACAAGTGTTTTAGCCACTGGTGGTGTAGCATATAGTTGTCAGGCAGCAAACATGATTACCATGTGCTTTTCATCTCTAAATGCACGTTCATTCCCTTATTTGATTTATGGCATAAGAAAGAAATTGATATCCAAAGCTTCGAGTCTCAGTTTGGCATGGTCCTGCTGGGTTTGGCACTTAGCACAAAGGAAGCTACGTCTGCATCTTAATTTAAGGAAATGCTTCAGGTTTTAAAGTACAATGGCACTGTCCCTTTGTAAGGCCATGATACTGGTTTTTGAGAGGTCTTCTTTCTCAACAGATGTGTTCTTAAAGTAAATTGAATTCCAAGGTACCAAATTTCCTTCTGAATGCTTCACAGTTTCTTGGGGATTGTACTGATGCTCTTTATAGTGAGATACTGAGTCCACAATATGGTTATGGTGTAAGCGATGCATGTAACGATAAAAGAGATCCTACTATACAGCGGTACCTCTACAACCAGTAACTTAAAACAATGGCAGAATATAGCTATAAGAACAGTTTTGATGAGATAGATATAATTTGTATTCAAAAGCTGCATGCAGCAATGTGTTTTATACATAAAATTGCACATAAAACTTACATGATAAGCAGGTGTCTGCTTATCATATGCATCAAATTCTAAGCAAAAAGATGATTTCATACAACCTTTGTCATAAAAAGATACTAAGCACTAATAGGAAATTTGAAATAGCTGGAAACTTAATTCGTACTTCAAAAGAAAAGATGTGAATAAAGCTACCTTAAACCTAAGTTACCTTAAGGTTTGTAAATGGAGCATGTGCTCTGCTTGTTTCACCATAAACTTTACTTTTCAGAATTCATTAGGTTCAGAGGTTATACTGAATATTAACCCATACTTTTTCTTTGTTGTTTCAATACTAAACTAATTAATATAGTCTTTATCATTTGCTTATGTGTTTAATATAGTAATGCCTTAGATATCTAAAAAACTTAAAGCAGTTTACTGGATGTGTAGACCTGAACAAATACACAGGACACTAAGATGAGTTAATAAAGAATTGCTTCTGAGTTAATATTTTGTATTAACAATTTTATTTAATAATGTTTTATATATAATATATTATTTTGTTGTGTGCTATTGATTTCAGACATCTACTACAAGCAATACTGAAGACCTGGGAAAGAAATAATTACTTGTAATTAATTCTTGATTTGATAAGGAAATTACAAAAGTGATAGCAGCTTACAAGTTTAAATGGTGCTTCGTCTGCAGAACTAAGTCAGTGTGCAGCAACTCAAATCTTGAGAATTATCCCAGATCTTTTATCTGAGTCATTGTCATAATTTTAGAATCTGCCACTCCTGTGGTTTCAGCCAGTGATGTAATCTGGGATTCACACTTTGTTACTACATGGCTAAGTTCCTGAGATATTTTCCTCCAGATATTATTCAGACAGCTTTCTTCTTAACTCATTCAGAGTTTCCTGATCTATTCAAATCCCAGTAGCCATGGAAGTTCCAAGACTAATGCCACCTTCTAAGAATTGAGTACTGTCAACCTTTGTATGAAGGTTGACAGTCCGACTGTATGAAAACAGTTGGGAAGGGGAAAAGGAACATAAACTCTGTCAGTGGCAGCAGCTGCCCCAGAACTAGAATACAAGCTGGTGGTAGGCAAGAACTGTAACTTCTGGGTGGCTGCAAAAAGGGAGAGTGGGGACACAAGATAAAAAAGATTTGCAGGGAAGTAGAGCAGTGTAGGTGCTGGTGTCAAGGAATATTTAATTTAGTGGTCAGCCTGTCTAGGGGATGTGTAGGAACAAGTTTCCACTGTGGGTTTCTTGTACTAGCATTGATATATTTTGAGTATAGCAACAACGATTAGCAGCTTGAATTCTAAGTTGGGTCTCATGTCTGCTAATGTGTCATGAGGTGTTAAAGAGATTATACTTCCAAGCTGTCTGCTTGCCATGTGGTTTTGTGAAAGATTACTGGCCCTGTGGCAGAAACAGTAGAAATCATGGGATATTTAGCTTGTGCTGTGACCAGTAGCAAGTCTCCTGTTTAACAGTCTTAAAAGCTGACAAGCATCCATTGAAAGTTTTATATTAATTACTCTTGTCCACACTGGAACTCTCTGCTGGCAACATGCAAGACTGTTCTTTGTGGGTTCTATCCTTTGTCTGACTTGGTTGTTCAAAGCCAGCCCTGTTCTAAGGGTTTTGTTTGTTGTTTTTGTTTGTGGTGGTTGGTTTTGGTGTTTGGTTTTGTTTTTTTCTTCCCAGAAATTTAGTCTACAATCTTTTTGCTAGGATTGCATGGAGTGTATTTGTGCTATTGGGAATTGTAGTATTTGACAGTTGGTTTCCTCTAAAGGGGGATCCTCTGAACTTGGAAGTGTGCATTGCTATTTATTTTGGTATTTGATTAGTTTTTTCAGCAAGCAATTAGCAAATGCTTCAGAAGTTAGAAATATTGCTATTAGGATCTCAGCATTTACAAACACCAGTTTCTGTGCTCGGGTGCATAAAACATTTGTTCTAGAAATTTGTAGTTCTGGAATGCTTGCTATGTAGGCAGTGTGTGGGATAATAAATCATGAGACACTGAGTAGTTTAAAGTAACATTTTTGCTGACCTGTTTAATCAAATTATAAAGTACTTATTCTTTGTAAACACAGGCCTGCTCTATTTGGAAAGTAAAAGAATATAGAATCTGTCTAAAATGATGTTTTCTACGATCTCACAGTAGTGAGTCGTAGGATCATAGAATCATTTAGGTTGGAACAGACCCTTAAGATGGAGTCCAACTGAGTCTGTCTTTTTAGTACTTTTTAGTAAGATCTTGTGAACTGGCCAAATAGCAGCTTGGAAAATCAAATACCGCTTTAGCTGTTTCTTAAAATTTGAGGTTTGCAGGCCCAACTTGGTTCCTTCAGAGTGCTATATATGAAGTTGATCTGCTAAATGGCCTTTTGGTTATTTGAACATGGAGATGCTTTGATTTTTCTCTCTATTTCTGAAGTTGAAAGTTGGCTTTGAAAGAAAAATTATAATACAAATGTAGTCCTATTATTTAGCTGAGTGTCAGATCAGCTGTGCCATGCATGGTGCAGCAGGGTTAGTCATAGGCCTGGGTTTGTTTGCTAGGTATAAATTCAGTGAGTGCTATCATAACTCATGCTGGATCCAGTTAACGACTACTTGAGATAGCACCAGTACTAGCTGTGGAAGTATTGACAGGTGAGGGTAGATGCTGATTACTAAACTTTGAGGCAGAAGACCTTCAGATTGTAGTACAATCTATGGGGGAAATCCTGGTTCTACTGCTTGCTGTGTTAAATTGTCTCAAGTTGCACATGCTTTGCTTCCACACTTCACCAGTCTTCCTAATGAAGCATAAGGATCTACCTGCTTTCTGCAAGGAGAGTATGATGCTTAGCTGAAGTTACATTACTATTGAACTACATGAATAAAAGTCTGTGCTTTAAATTGGATTTTCATAAGATGTATTGGGTTTTTTTGTTTCTTTGAGGCGTACAAAAAGGACACAAAGTGCGCAAGAAATGAAAATACCCGTCAGTTATTAAAACTATTTTGTCAAAGTGATCCCCCAACATTTAGCTTAGACTTTTATTTAAAACTAAGCAAATAAAAAATAACCACCATTCTTTCAAATTCAGATCTGACATGCTGCTATTTTTCTAGTCTGAGCAGAACTGTAGTCTTTTTATTAATATTTATGTTAGACATAAATAGTAACCGAGCCAATAAGACTGTTCAAATGACTGGCAGTAGTGAAGCTGAAATCAAGTATCACACTTGAGTAGTAGGCAATAAATAGCATCCTTTACTAGATGATTGAGGAATATACAATCAAGTCTGTCTAAATTTGGGTGGGGTTTGGTTGTGACAGTACAGCTAGCTCTGACACTTTATATGCAGCTGTCACATGAAATATTTAATGCTGCTGTTCCTGTTTAAAACTTTCTAAAACAGAATTAGTTCTCATTTTGCTGCATGGGCAACGTATTCATGCTGAGATAAAGGAGAAATTTTACAAATGCATCTGTCAGAAAACCTGTCTGAGCTCTGCATTTCGGAGTGTAAAAAGAGTGAATCTCCTTTCAGAATGGGACAATGAGTAAGGTGTAATTTTCTTACTTTGCAAAGATTATTGGGAAAGCTGCAGGCACTTTAGCATGCAGTTCAAGAAAAAACCCAACTTGAGCACACTGTTTCTACTTTCCATTAAATCAAATAGGGGAATGCATCTTCCAGGAACTCACAGTTGATGTTAGGTACTCTGTAATAAATTACTTAAGGTTTTTTTTTTTTTAATGTATTGTGTGTTTGTGGTTATATTACTGAAATGGCTTTTGTGAGATTTCTAGATACTTGGTACATGTGAATTCTTACACCACAAAGAAACAGACATCTAACTCCAGAAAAACAGCAGAAAGATTATTACAAATAATTTGGTACTGTGACTAGCTCTGGCACTGACCTTCTTGGTTAGTCAAATATGGTGAATTTTTAACAGAAAGAACACTTCACAAGGTTATAGAAATTAAATGCTGCAATAATCTTTCTTAAATCTCAAAGTTTTCTTCTGGATGCAGGGGTATATACTTCAAATTGTTGGAATAAAAATAGTAACCCAAAGTAAATTATAGTAATTAATAAAGCTAATCTTTAAGCTTTTCCCACCTATTTGTGCTTAAGTCCATAATTATATATTTATATAT
>NW_009933916.1:0-4676 GCF_000696875.1 Nestor notabilis | reverse complement strand
GGTCCTTTCCAATCCTAACTATTATATGATTTTATGATTCTATGACACCAGAAAAAAATAAAAAATTAAAAATCAACTACTACGGCCCCTGAAAACAAAGAAGAAATGCCCTTATTTTCAAAGTTGCATTCAGGGTCATACCAAGTGAATGTACTAATAATACAAGCCACAAATTCATTTAGGAGAGAAACTACATTACAGCTTGTAATTTCCTACCACTTTGGAGTCAATCTTTAAAATCTATGCCCAAACCAGTATTTTTGTCAATGTTCTTTGATTTGCACATGACTTTTAATATTGCTGTGCTGGTCTCCCAGGGTCAAGTTTTTAAGAAAACAGGCGTCTAAAGTTTGATTTCTAAATCTATATTTATGCCACCAAATTGACAGTTTGATTTTACAAAAGCCTTGAGCATAAAACAGTTCTCATTGATTTAATAATGGATTTGACGGTGCAAGATCAGTACTCCTAAGTGCCTACATGCCTTCCAGCACCAGGACTCTACTGGCTCTGGTAATGCTGTATCATGGCAATCAGTTATTTTGACTCGTCATTACATAGTGTGTGTAAGATTTAATTGTTATTGTACATCAGCGTGTTGCCTAATCCTGTAATTTCAGATACAGTCAGCAATATTGCTGAACTGATATCTATTTCCACAGTAATGAATCTGAAGTAAATTTGTTAGACATTTCAGAAATCAGATCACATAGGTAATGCTTTTGTAAAGGTTACAAAATCTTCCCACATAAAAGCTCACCGACAATTGAACTGCACATGTGTTGAAAGGCAGAAATAATAGTCTCAGAAACAAACCAGAAATTCACCACCAAATACATATTTCTGTGTTGACAGGGGCTGATATCCAGGCTATAAATGGAAAGCCAACACAAGAATGAACTTTGGTGTGATAGAGACAATAGTAGAAGAGATTTTCTAGTCTTCTATAAACTACATGAGCTGTTTTAAGATATAGCAACAGCTACAGGTTGAAGTGATTCATAGCAGACCTGTGGAGAAGGACTTGGGGGTGGTGGTTGATGAGAAACTGAACATGAGCTGGAAGTGTGCGCTTGCAGCCCAGAAAGCCAACCGTATCCTGGGATGCATCAGAAAAAGCGTGACCAGCAGGTCGAGAGGAGGTGATCCTGCCCCTCTACTCTGCTCTTGTGAGACCCCACTTGCAGCACTGCGTGCAGTTCTGGTGTTCTCAACTTAAGAAGGGCATGGAGCTGTTGGAGCAAGTCCAGAGGAGGGCCACCAGGATGATCAGGGGTCTGGAGCACCTCCCTTATAAAGACAGGCTGAGAAAGTTGGGGCTGTTCAGCCTGGAGAAGAGAAGGCTGCGTGGAGACCTCATAGCAGTCTTCCAATATCTGAAGGGGGCCTACAAGGATGCTGGGGAGGGACTCTTCATTAGGGACTCTAGTGGTAGGACAAGGGGTAATGGATTTAAACTTAACCAGAGGAAGTTTAGATTAGATCTAAGGAAGAAGTTCTTTGCAGTGAGGGTGACACTGGAACAGGCTGCCCAAAGAAGCAGTAAATGCTTCATCCCTGGCAGTGTTCAAGGCCAGGCTGGATAGAGCCTTGGGCAACATGGTCTAGGGTGAGGTGTCCCTACCCATGGTGGGAAGGATGGAACTAGGTGATCTTAAGGTCCTTTCCAACTCTAACCAGTATACAATTCTATGATTCTATAGTAAGGCTTTGGGAAGAATTGGGTGAAAGAGAATGAATTAATTATGTAGAGGAAAATATTTGATATATTTAATATTTGCATATACACAGAAGCATTATGTATTTATTTATATAAAGGCATACACATACACAGATATATATAAATATATATTTTATGCCACCACCTGTCTTTCACGATATAAATATATGTAGAGAACAGACATAGAAGTCAAGCACACTGAAAAGAAAGCTGAAGTTTAAAGCATATATTCCTGTGTTGAAACAAAAAATAAACTTAGTCTGAAGATTAGGTCCAAAGTGGCTTACATGATGCTTTAAAACAAAAGGAGAGAAGTTAGGAGTAGAGGAAGTGTACAGCCAATACTCTGTATGAGACTGATAGCCTCCCCCACTCCCTGCTGGGATCATCCCTTGCAGCTAGGGTGAAGAATGACCACTAACAGACACACAGACCAGTTATATTGCTGCTTGCAGAAATGAGCAGCACATCCTTCTGTCAAGAAAACAATTTATTACACTTATTTCATGTTCTTCTTCCTACCTCCTTAGTCTCACCATATCTGTCACATAATTCTGAAAACAGTATAGCAATTTGTAGCTGTCATTGCTTAGCAACACGGCAAGATCAGAGCGACGTTTTCTGGTCTGTGTTGAACCCTCAATTTAAAAGCTATATCCAATCTTTTAATGATTTTTTATTTTATCTGAAAAGTATTTTTGTACTTTAGCTGCTTACATTAGCTGCTTACATGACTACCAGTAGAAAATGTTAGTGGACCTCTTCAAGTGTCAAGGATAAGTCAAAACTGAAAAGTCATGAAATCACACTCAGGGTTGGTTGGAAGGGATATTTAAAGGTCATCTGTCCAAACCCCCTGCCATGGTCACAGACATATTTCATTGGAGCAAAACCCTGTCTAACCTGACTTTAAACACTTCTAGGAGTGGGACATCCACAGTTTCTCTGGGCAACCTTATCTCATCACCCTTATATCTTTCTTACATAAAACCTAAATCTACCCTCTTTAAGTTTAGAATCATTGTCCCTTGTCCTGTCACTATAGGACCTGGTAACATGTGTCCTTCCAGCTTGAGACTCTATCACAAAACTTCATCTTGAGAAATAATTTTGCTGGAAGCAAGGTAGGGTTCTTCTGAATATGGCAAATTAGTTCTGGTTTAAGCAGAAGAAACTGCCACAAAGTTTTTGCATTCAATACTCTGATTACCTTAAGTATACCTCCTCCAAGTGTCTGTTGCACACCATAACAGAGGCTTCAGATAATAATTTGGAAGATTGTGATGAAAATGTGAAGACATGAGCTCTCTTGGATTTTAGGATTTTTAGGAGCTGACAAAAGCATAAGCCTTCTGGATGACCAATGTTTCAAAATTTCATCCTTAATATGGTTCTATAACATTTGGTCTTAGTTCAAATTAGTCCTAATTTCAAAATATTTTTTTATTTGTAGTTTTCTAGGCTTGCATTTAAATTACTGTATATACTGTATTACCTTCTTCAATACCAAGTCAAATTTGGGGGTTTGCAAAACTAGATCAATGTGGGGATTGTGAGCAGAAGGAAAATCTTTATTAGAAACCTACACAAACAGGTATTTGCAAAACTTCCATAACCATGGCTCAGATCTCTATTTCCTATCAAAAAGTTACCAATTTTTTTTCAGGGAACAAGACAATGTTTCAGACTTTGATCTTGCTCCATCCTTTGAGGACATGAAGACAAGGCAAATTCTTAAATAATGCAACTTGTGCAATCTCCCAGGCAAATGGCAAATTAATCAGTCTCTGAACCCTTGTTTTTTTGAAGACTTGTGCATTTTTAAAGAAGATGGAGTAATTGTTTAGTGACTTGGTACCATTGATTTTCATTATGGATGGTGTTGACTAGGTCTGTGTGAGGTCACCTGGGAGAGATAGCCTTTGCATAGTTAAATAAAATGGGGAAAGTACCACTTCTTATTCCATATTCACGAGGAAAGCTCCAGTCCTTGAAGTAAGTTTTCTGTGACCTTCTTGTTCAAGCAACTTCTCCTTCTTAGCCATTTGAATAAATGAGAGAAATGCAATGCTGCATAGGCATGAATTTTAAAGGCCGATAGGTTCCTAGTCAAGAAAAATTTATTAGAAGAAAAAGTTTCAGAAAATAAAGAAATGTCCTTATTTGTTAAATGTATGTAATACTACTTGATCTGTCCATTAAAAAGAACTGGTATTAAAATGAAAAGATCCAGTGAAAAGAAACACACTTATTTTTAGGTGTGTGGTAGTTTACAAGTTCTAAAAAATTTTTGGTAGTTATATTGGGCAGAATATTGAAATGCCATAATAAATGGGTCTTATTTAGTTGAGATATAGATTTAACATGCTACACTTTAGGTCTTTCTGTTGTTATAATTTTTATATTTTCAGGAGTGCCACAGAATTTTTTCTTAATTATAATAAAATGCTTCTTCCTTCTATGCCTGAGTATTAAAAATATATTTCAATATATTCAGTTCAGTATCAGTTCAGATTTTGCTTTCAATTTGGGTTTTTAGGGTTTTTTTGGGTTTTTTTTTTTGTTTTTTCTTATTTTTTTATTTATTTATCTATTTATTTATTTATTTCATGTGCTGCACTTTTTATTTACTTTCTTCTGCTCTTCCTATTTTTGGGTTTCCCCCCCACTTCCTCCTGTCTAATTCTTATCTCTCTTTGCCATCTAAACTTCTTCTGTTCTCAAACAACTCATTCATTTCAATCTCATTGAAATTAAATCTATAATTTTAGTGTTTTATGATAGCTACTAAGTTTTAAGAAGAATTCATACACTTGTCATATTCTCATGACTCAGTAAATTTCTCCAGAGGAAAATGTGACTTTTAAAGGTTTGCGGGCTGGGGGGTCTTTTTAGATATCTGCCACAGTAAATGCTCTCTCATGATGAGACCAGTAACGAGTGGTGTCCCTCAGGG
>NW_009933915.1:0-19721 GCF_000696875.1 Nestor notabilis | reverse complement strand
GGCAGAGCAAGCCAGGGCCCATAGCGACCATGTTTTAAGCCGTGTGTTGGCCTGGGTTGGGCAGGCTGCTTTCACATGGCCTGGCCCAGCCCAGGGAGAGGTGTGACCCCCAAGTGAAACACCCGAGTTGCCGCAGCTCGGGTGCTGTCCCTTCGTCGGGCATCTGGCTCCTCGCTGGAGCAGGTTACCTTGCGCTCGTACCCCTAGACGGGTATAACACACTTCGATGGGTATCTGGGTGGGCAGGCGATCCCAACAAACACAGGCAGTGACACCGCAGTGACAACTGGGCAACCAGCACCTCTGGAGCAGGCCTGGATGGCTGGAGCAGGCATGCTCTGCAGAGGAAGATAGGAAGATGCTTTCTCTTTTCTTTCTTACATAGGCTTCCCGTCCAACTTACCATTGTGTGATTTATAGACCCTTGCAGCTCTGCAGATATTATTTACAGTATTAATATTTCCTCTGTTACACCTTTAAATCTTTCCAGGCTCAACTTCAGATGACGCTATCTTCATGCTGAAATGAAACTATTAAATTACATCGCAATCTAAGATGAATGACAACTGTCAAATGAGTGACTCAACAGATATGAAGCAGAAAGTGCCTGAGATTATGTGAGGCTGATTTATAAAGATTGCATAAAGATTTCTATAAGCCCAGCTTCATGAGTCAGCATATCAGATGGTAATAAGTTACAGTAGGTAGAAATTTATTTCTCCTAGAAGCCAAGGAAAGCTTCTCTCTCTTTGAGATAGCTATCTCCCAGCTAATTCTGCTCAGACTGAGCCTCCCTGCCAGAAACAATCAGTGCCTATCCCAGCCTGAAGAAAGCCCCGGATCTTTTCTGCCCGATGCTTTGCATTAGCATTCAGTAAGTTACATTTGAGGAACTCTCTCATTCATTACAACATTGGAGACGTTTGGGGCACTTTCCATCCTCCAGAAAGACCATATTAAAACTCTCCTGTTAAGCCCCAGTCTCCAGCTGTCAGATGGTCCTCACGTGAGGTTTGGCACAGTGTTGTCACAATCATTCAACTTACAGAAACTGAAATTGTTTCCTTTGCATTGCTTTGCTGGGATTGACATTTCTGCTGTCCATAACTGCATATTTTTCTGCAAAAGAGGAGAAGATGAATACAGTATTCAGTGGGAAAAAAAAACCCACAGCGATTTGCCTATACACTTAATGGTGCATATCACTGATATTTAAAGAGGTGAACAATGGAGGCTGGCGTGCTTAGCTTCCTCTATTGAAATGTGAAATCCCTCACTGAATGAAACCAGTTGAGATCTTTGCAGCTCAGGGGCGTTTGATCAGGTGCTGAAGTTGTTGTCTAGGAGTGAGTCTTGAAAGTGAAACTCCGGTTTATGAAGTTCTGTGTGTGCCTGAGCACACACAGGGATGTTTTCAGGTGCTCGCATGCAAGTTGTCTTGAAGACAGTTGAAAATGCAAATGAAAAAGGAAGTGAAAGGAAGCTATATCAAAAGAATAAGAAAGGCAAAATAAACTAACATGTATGAAAAGGTAGAAGAAAAAGCACATCAAAAATGACAGCAGAAGGACGAAGAGAAAAACTGGAAGGAGTGAAAAAAGAGAAAACAAAAGAGAAGCACAGTGCATAAAGCAGGCAGAGACAGACAAAGGAGAAATAGCAGCAGTCACCAGCTGGCTAAATGATTTTTCACTAGGAACAAAGTGGGACAGCCAAGCTCAGAGAAGAAGCACAAGGTGCAAAAACTGCAACAGTTCCAAGAAGAACATTAATTCAGCTGTCTTTCACATAACTAGTATTTTCTCCTTCTGCTTTTCAGGCTAATTGCACAGATCTATATTATTCGTATGTTAGAGAACCTATTGGTGAGGAACAAAATATTAATGTTGTTAGTACTTATCTAGTATTTTGTATTCTGGATGAATACCACCAAAATACCTAGATGCCTGATGAATACAAGTACACGATCAATCCTTTGATAATGGATTGCTTTGCTTTTGCTAGTTCAAGTTGTACTTCAGGTATGGCTTTAGTGTGTAATGTTTGTCTCAATTTTTTTAATGGATATTTTGTGAGGATAACAACGCATTACTGGATTTGACATCCATTGGAGTTACAAAAGAATAGGAGGTAGTTATAAACTGCCAGCAATTCTAACACAAATCAGAGCAGTCTCACTGCAAGTCTTCAGAAAATCGTAATCATTCATTTAATGTAAGTCTGGGCATCCCTGAGTTGAATCTAGTGATGATGTCAGTGACTAAACTGTACTGCAATTTGCTGGCACCTTCGGAAATAACTGTAATTAATGTTCCTGGTTTATGTAATTTCACTTTTTTTTTTTTTTTTTTTTTTTCCCCCCGAGTAGCTGATACTTATCCTTTAGCTTTGGCTTTTTTGCACAAGTCTTTACAGTACAAAATGTCATCCATTAGTGACAATCTGGTAATGCATGTCTGTGGCTCACCCCTTGAACCTTGCAAAAATGTTTTGTTTGCTAATGAGATCGTTGTTTTGAGGGACACAAGCTGTGTCCCCACCACCACCTTTGGCATGACTGAGCATCTCAGTAGAGAGGTCACATATTAAAGAGGGTTCGGTTCTGACACCATTGCCTGGAAACCAAAGACCTTTAGCTTCACAGAGTATGCATGGTTGAGTGCATTTAGTGACTCTGGTTTAGAGATCTGTTACATATGATTCTGGGGTTTGTTTGTTTGTTTGGGTTTTTTTGTTTGGTTTTTGGGGTTTTTTTTGGTGGTGTTTTGTGTTTGTGTTTTGGCTTTGAGGGGGTGTTGTTTGATTGTTTGTTTGTTTATGTTTTGGGGGATTTTCGTTTATTTTATTTTGGTTTTTTTTCTGTCAGTGGGTCAAACTAGAGGGTTTTTTGCCCCTCTGTTCACAGCCCATTTTTTTGACTCTCCCAGGTCGTTTTACAGACTGTATCACCAAGACTGGTTGTGGATTCCCAGAGAGCCTCACCTGCAGGAGTGGTGAGGGACAGAAAATCAAGCATTCACACTGCCAGTCCGCATTGTTTGAAATGTCCAGAAACACTTGGACATTTAGAAAAAAATATCAAAGACAGCCAGAAGGAGTCAAGCAGAAGAGGGAAGCGGTGCCAGTATGTTCTCCTGAGGCACTGGCAGGGGCTGTGAAAGTTTTTAGTGCTGGACTTCAGTGCTTGCCTGCAGGTTTGGGTGTCTTGGCTGCCCCACACCCATCAAGATAGCAGAATAAACAGGTATACAGCTGACCCCATCTCCAGTCCTGGAGCTATGTTAGTGCACACATGTCATTTACTGATGTAAGTCATCGGCTTGATGTCAGCTGGTCTGCTTGTGCGAGTAGCCTCCCATGCGAACGTAGGTATTTACTGGAGTGACAGGCGTGATCACGACAACTAAACGGATTGAGCGATACTTCAGGAAAAATCCAGTAGGTGGCATAAATAAGCCATGCAATTTTTGTAGTTTTCAGTGGTATGCTTGTGCAGCTCTCCTCTTTCATTCATTCCTTATTTTAAACCTCCTTTAATTTACAGGAAAGCTGAAGCATTGTCCCCTGGCTCTTAAAAAAGTCCCACAGGCAAAATATCCCAGAGGGTGAATTTTCTCAATATTTTCTGGCAGTATATAGTTGGGGTGGGTTTTGTATGTTTGTTGCTTTTTATTTGTTTGTTTTCTGTGTGTGTGTTTCTCTTTCCATATTCATGTTTTTACATGTTCTGTTTCCAGGTTATGCCTCTAGAACTGCCTGCACTGCAACAAAAGGTAAGGGTTTCTTCTTAGGACAGAGAGACCTGTAGCCAAACCTTGCCTTGAAATGCCCAATATTTACAAGAGTTTAAAGTCAGTCATAGAGTTGCTGTCTCAGTCACTTCTCTGTGATACTATAATAGTGTTGGCACCACCAGCATTATTCAAGATCAATAGAATCTGATAAGCTACTGATTACTTTTGCTAGAAGTCCATTCAATCAAGCTGAATCTTTCATTGAGACATAAGATTTCAAGTGCTTCATTCTTTGCTCCAAAAAATGTTTCTAGGGCATGGTACCTTTAGGTGTAAGGGAGCTTCGATATGCTGCTTGCTTCTCTTCAAACTCCTTTTTCCTTGCTGTCTTGGTCTCAGGGGCCCATGTTCACTGACTGAACAACTGAAGCAGTTTATAGTGCTGCCACCAGTTGGCTGTTTGCTGGTTTTCCTCTAGTGAGGGTTAGTAAAGGCGATCCACAGCCTCTCACCAGCGAGCTCAGGGTTGTCTTTCTGCATTAGCCTGCAAAGATGCTGTGCCCAGCTCTGCTTGCAAAGACAACTGGTTGTTTGCCAGGTGGATTAAAATGTGTACGCTCTTCAGCACCCTCGGTTCATGTTCCCTTTTCTTGATGCAAATCCAGACCCACTGGGAAGATAAGGTGTGACACCCATCCAGGGTACCCTTCAAAGGGTGCAAGAAGGGATGTTGTCAGGGATGGGGAACAGCATCAGTTGTATACCAAATTAGAGAACAGGCTGCTACAGCAGGTAACGTGCTTTAATGACCACTGAAATGTGAATTTCATTCACACTCTGCTTGCTGGAGTTCTCCTAACATGTGGAAAGGGAGCCTCCACATCAGTAACTGCAGATGACCTGCAGCTGAGAAAAGCCACCAGAGATTCCTGCCTGAGTAAATGTGTTACATCCTAGTCAGATACACGTAGCAAGATACACACTAATCAGAATCTAGAGTTTAGTGATTCAAATGTCCAGGTTATGGTAAAAATGATTTATGTAAAAATCAAGGAAAGCCTGCCTGTAACAACAGACAGCTCTTCCCCTTTACAGTTGTGAGCCAGCCAGTATGAACCCAGCCCACAAGTGCTCAATAAAAATACAATTCACTAGAAACAAAATTCACTCTGTTACATCGTGCCAAGTACAGTACAAAACCAAAGCAGTTTTCAAGTACAATGAAGCAAATAAAATGGAGATACTTAAAACAAATGCATACATTTGCCATGTCATCACTGTGACTATTTTTACTTGTAACAGGCATAAATAAAATTAAAAATTGCCATTTTTGTTGCTAACACCTATGTTGTCTATTTCCCCATTGGTTCATCCAAGTTGTAATAATTTCATTGCACATTTAAAGACTTAAGAGAACACACTGTCAGCCCCTTGGAAATTTCAATCATAGTTAATAATTGACTTGAATAGCTATTTGGAAGCGTTTTTAGGTCTGACTTATGAAATAGAAGTAACAAAGTGAGTATAGGGAAAGCCACTGGACTGCTTCTTCTCAGTCTTCATTGTTCATTTTAGGCACACTTACAAATTAATTGGATCCAGTGACTTAGAACATTGAAGACTCTTGCATGACTCATTAAGCTGACATTTCCAACATTTGTAAGAATAATAGAGTCACATCAGCCATCTATATGTTCGAGCTCCTTCATCAGGGTAGGACTAGTGAAGAGAATGCCCTCAGTTTTGAATATCCTCATCAATTGAGCTCTGAGACATCTGTAATGGAGCTGAGTTTGATAGACTACCAGAGTGTGAAAAACTAAGCTTCAACCTCTTAAAAATAGGCAACACAATTAATTGCTACTTTTTTATTTATAATATTTAATCTTTTAATGGATACAGTTAAATTTCCACTTCATTGAGCATGCTGATTAGTATTTAAAGGAACGAATGGATCACTTCAAATTATAAAGCATTTGCTTTATTACCTACACTTTCTTTGAAATTGTGCAAGTTTTTATTGTTTTGCATTCTTGATCTTCAGTAACTTAAAACTGCTGGAGGTCCCTGATTGTGAGGCATGGTTTTGGCTGAGGTAACAGAAGGGGCAGGTTTTGCTGTGTCAATTTACTGGCTGCCCAATTTATTTAATTAATTGTGCATTATTATTTGTTGGTCCTAATTCCAGTGCTTGACAGAAGGAAAAGTATTGTTACAACAGCTTCCTTCTGTATTTATTTCCTTATTTATTTATTTTTTCTTTAGGCCTAAGTAAATAGGAAGTAGGCTTTTCACATAATATTTTGCTATCAGGTGAGCACATTTCATCCTGTGGGACTTCCCATTAAAATCAGTCAATGTAGCACATGTGTCTAGGAGCAAAGTGTTGTGCTGTTGGTCCCCTATTTTTTCCTGTTTCCTGCATGAAGTCTTTCAAATCCACTGAGGAGCTGCAGGGCAAAGGGGACAGGGGTGTTAAAATTGCCTCCAGCCACAGCTGAGCTCTTCGAAATATTTTAATTGAAGTCAAATGACTGTTACTTAATCAGCCATGCTGTGAAACGACTTGATAAGAGCCGCTGACCTTTCTCATCTCCTAGGCTGAGAAAGAGCATTTCTTATTCCCTGTCAGCCTGACTCTCTTTTCCTCTGCACTCAGTTCCCCAGAGACCCCAGAGCAATTGGGCAGTTCAGAGGTGGTTCCCAGATGCTGCAGACAGTGTATTGAGTCTCCCCATCTTCAAGGCTCATGGGCTCTTCCTTTCTCCATGCCAGGAATCCAGTTCAGAGGAAGGGCCTGGAGATCTGGGTCCCAGGAGACCTATACCTCTTAAGTAAGGCTTTTCTTAGTGCTATCAGGATACGGATAATCGGATCACTTAGTTGGCTTCCTTAGGTGACAGTTTGCTTCTATCACTTGTCAGCAGTGTTGGGGTTGATGATCTCTGTACGTGTTATATGGACATTGGCTAGTTAGGAGTAATTGAGTTTCTCTAATTCTATTGGCTACAAGGTGCTAAGGAAGATGACACATTGTTACAAAGTATTTCAACTGTCAGGCTATTAATTAGGTTGGCTTTGTCTATACACAAGAGATGCCTTGTAAGGTGACAGGAACACTGAATGGAAATTAATTAGTCAGACATCTTAATTTTCTGTCACCCATATGCAAACAGTGTCTCTTGCAGATGCCAGAATAAAAGTGTTCTAAAGCCCAGCTCAGCCATCCCAGCTAAGTGCATGCAGATATTCAGATCGCCTGAATAAAATCTTCTTAAATACCTTCTGATTTTGAAATTATAACAGATAACACACAGTAAGGTTGAGAACAAAAACTAGTTTCGCTTCATAGGTGTTTAAGCTATTATTTTCTCTTACCTGTCTTTAAGAAACTAAAGCATGGAGATTGCCTTTTCACTACTGGAAGGCAGCTTCTGTGAATTCACAGTAACAATGTCTTAGAAGATTGTTCATTAGGCATGTGAAGGTAAGTAGGGTGCACATCTAAAATTCCCCAAGTATCTAATTAAACAATAGCCCGTAATTCCTTTCTGTAGGATTCACAGTGTTATACCAGCTGAATGGTACACACCTTGACCACTGCCTGGATGTTCACTTGTCTTGATAACCCATCAGCCTGGTGATGTTCTGGTCTGCTGGGTGACGAACACATGCCTTAAACAACTTCCAGTAGCTATTTATTCTTATATGTTCCAATGAGATTCCTCCTATCATTTTTTTCAAAGCATATGTTAGGAATAAAATGAAAATTACACACACATAACCTTAAAAAAATTACTTTTACTCAGCTGGTCATATCATGATATCCCCTTTGTTAAAAGAGGAGCTGTTACAGAGTCTGGAAATGATGTTACAAGGAGTGTCTTGCACTTAGCTTTTCTCCCTATTTGAAGAAGATCTCTAAAATTATTACTATTAAAATTGTTGCTATTAAGCTCTAAGGGGCACTACTTGACCACTCAAGAAGGATGGTCAAAATAACTGATGTACCAGACATATGAGTTTGCACTATTAATCACAGTTTGTAAGTGGACCAGTGAAGGTGATGGTGGTAGACAGTGTTAGTTCCAGTACTTGATCCTCAGCTCCTGTAAGTTAGGGCAAGCATCCCTTTCGATCTTGCTGCTGGTCAGGGGCAGGGGTTGACATGTTTATGTGTTTATCACTCTTTAGCTGGAAAAGGCACTCTTGGACATCAAAAACACCAGGTTGCATGACGGGTAATTTTTTAATTAACATCCTCAAGAAAATCATCCTGTAATTGGAGGGAGACTTTAAATTCTGAAGCAGAGGTGGATCTCAGAGGCAGGGTGGCCATCCTCATACCTCTTGCTCCTGGACAGACCAGTTCCTCGCAAGCCAAAAAATGCCACCTCTAGGGATTTCCTAGAATATTCCACGCTGACTTGGTAGAAGAGCTGTTGGGCTTTTGCAGTTTAGCACAGGGTTACATGGCAAGGTTCTTTCCTGTCTGTGGAGCTTAGATTTCTACTAGTAGTTGTTTTGCAACACCTACCACTTCTTCCAAAGGCAGTGCTGGTGTACAGACCACAGCATTTTTCCATCTCCTGACCCCAGATCTCAGGAGAATGCTGCTGGACCTCCTTTTATGCACAAAACTTGGGTAGGAAGCAGTGGTCTACTAATTGAGTGATGTTAGAGAAAATAATTATCTAAGATGAAGACTTGCGTGTGTTGGCTTATCTGTCAGCAGTTGAAAGGGAGTTATTAAAAGGGGGAGCAAATGAATGAAACAATACCAGAACACTAAAAAACCCAAACCCCAAACCAGACCAAACAAAATAACCCCAACCCCCCAACCGAAACCTCAACAAACCCCAGTAAGTAACTGCTCTGTCAGAGTCTGGTTGTTTTCCTCTGCTTGCTTGCAGCAGTGCTGGGTTCATCCCATGTGTAGATGTCTCCTAGCTCCACAAAGAAGCCACCGGGGAAGCCTGGGCAGTGAAGGAAGTTGGTGCTGGGGTGCTGCTGGGCTCTCCCCCAGAACAATGGGGCACATCAACAGGGCACAGGGGGAAGGCACTGGGTGATTTTCTTCACACATCCTAAAGGAGGGATTGACAGTCTTATCTGTAGCATGTCTGCAGAAACTTGCCCGCATACTTACCCATTTTCATATATCTACATGCTTCTCCTTTGCCTCCAGTTCTTGACACAATTGTGACCAAATACGAATTGTACGAAGGCCAGAGTGGGCAGTTATCTTGTGACACAATAGATGGTGACCAACTCATAGTCACTCAAAAACTCACCCAGGCTTCCCAAGAACTAAAACTCGTTTTCTGCAAAACTAACCTGGAGAATTTTCTCACCTCCAGCTGTATCTCTTTTCTTTTTCTGCCCCTTTGCAAATTATCTGCGTGGCTTATTATTTGCCACATACTGTGGCATGTTTTGCTTATTTACAGGATTTGTCTCTTAGCAAAACAAACCTATCCTTTTAAACTTACTATTTTCAACTTCCAACTTGTTAACAGATGTTGCTTTACTGGGTTGATGGTGGCAGCCTTTGGAGCTGTGTGCCTGAGGACACACTGACTGTCAGTGGTGTCAAGCTGTATTACATCTTCCAGTTTTGAGTGCCTCTCTCATCCATCTGAAGTGAACAAAAAAGTGCGCAGACCATTTTTGCTCTCATCACGCTGACAGCCCTGATCTGTTTTTGCTCTCCTTGCACCACCATCTCTTGTTTACTCACTCTCTGGCAACTTCTCCTTTCAGTGTTACAGATTTCTAACTTTCACTCCCACAAACATGTATTATTTTTCTCCCGTTGTTTCTGTCAGATTTTCCTAAACCAAATCTCATTTTATTACCATATTGTGTTTCTGATGTCTCTCAATCTCTTTGTACAACTGTTCCACTCACTTCTCCCAGATCAGCAAACACTGCAGAAGAAATTGACATGCTCCTTGCTCCTCCTGCTAGGCCAGTGATGCAGATTAAACCACCACAATAAAGGGCTCCTGAGCAGGTATATGTGGTTGGGCTGGAAAATTCTCGTGATAAATTTGCAAGAATGAGTGCACACTGAGGGGGAGGCCTTTTCCTGGGCCAGCCCTTGCCAGCTCACACCTCCCCACTACTAAGGGGTTGTAACTGGCTGGCTCTAAGTACCACTCACCCTTAGGACTGGAGAGGAGTTGCTCTTCCGGCCTCAGAAAATGCCCAAGAGCAATGCAGGGGCACTGCAGATGACTGCCAGAGACAGAAGGTGGCTTTTCATGCCTCAAAGAAAGGTGTGATACCGTGGCCAGGAAGTAGAGAAGGATGTTTATTAATCTGCCTCTTCACCATGGTATGCAAATGAAACGGCGTATCTCCATCTCTGTGACATTAATGTGGCTGAATGAAGAAGGACAGTATTACTGGGGCAGCATAAACTACCCTTTCAAGCAAGGTCTGTTTCTGCAACAGGAGCTAACGCCATGAAGTGAAAAGCTGAAGAAAAAAATTACCAGTATATCTTCCAGAAATATCTCTTTGCTACTTCCATTCAGATCATACAAAAGCACATGCACTGCTTTGAAAAAATGTTAACCCCTTACATCATAATCCTGCAAATGGCAGTAGTGGTGTTTAGAGGACATGGAGATTGACATCTGCAAATCATAGCTGAATGTATTTAATAATACTCTGCTAAGAGTATAATGATGCCTTTGTTTACAGGCCTCTACTGTAGAGGTCTTTGAAGGGCAGTTTTGTATAGCAAGAGTTATTTAAAAGGCAATTTATCTTTGCTGGTGCTGGCTGTGCTGGCTAACCAAATAGAAAATACACAGACACAGTTCCCAGTGAGAACTGGCCAAGGGGAAGGACTACCATTCACTCAGAGGCACAGAGTGGAGGAAGGAAGCAAGCACAGGTGAGTAGAATAGTAGGGGGAAAAAGAATGTGCATCAAGCTTGCCTCCTGTGCCCTCCTCGCCGCTCCCTTTAAGGCCCCTAAAGCTGAAGTGTGCACAGCAGGTACTAAATGCCTAAAAGCTCCCACTTTCCCTGACAGTATATTTCCTGAGATCTCTTTCGGGATTGTACGTGGTGCGGGTGCATGGAAACATGCTTATCTTCTTCTTTTAACAGGAAAAGCTTGAAGTGTGCATCATTAAGGAAGCAGAACACTTACATCAGAGGTTTTGGAGCACTGATTTGTTGTATTGGGTTTGTGTGGCACTTCTGTTCAGTGTGTGCACGCACACAGACACAACAGCCAAAGTGAAATGGGCAGGAATTTTTTAATTGACTTCCCTAGGCACTGCACTGGGCTGTGAGTGATGAAGGCTAACACTTCTGCAGCTCCCAACTGAAATATGAAACAAACCAGAATCTGGGTACCCCTTTCCTCCAATCTCGTGGTGGCTATTTCTATGAGTGCTTAATGCAAAATCCAACTTGTGTGTCTTCCAGCGTTGCTCCTTAACCTCCTACCTCAGTCGCTTGTCCCAGATTGGGCTCTCAGTGGCAGCCCCAAGCATCCACATGTTTATTGAACATCTGAAAGCATCTCTTTTTAGTGGGAGATGCTTGTAGTTAAGCTTGCAGTTGATGGACCTGGAGGCAGACACAGGAACAGGAAGGGATGAAGTTTACAGACCTGCATGCACACAGAGCCCACTGAAGAGCACTGCTTGTAGCTGCAGTAAGAGCATGAGCACTGTTTTGGCCAGCTCTGCTTTCAAAGGCAGGAGGATGTCTGTAACCTTTGGGTGGCTTCCATTCCAGCAAGCAGAGCCAGTCCTGTGTGTCAGGGATTGATGCCAAGGCTTGCATTATTCACACCACGGCTGAACTGGACTTTGCAGCCAGACTTCGCAGACAGAAGTATGAAACACCAGGAGAAACAGATATAAAAGCTGTATCTAGCATAACTTGAGTTCTTCCAGCTGCATCAAGATGAAACCTCTGAAAGTACATCTTGCAAAAATGACTTCTTCAGTCATTGCTATTTAGATCAATATTGTGTTGGCTAATTTCCATCATTTTAAAACATGCCACACGGGTTACCAGTAACACTCGCCTTTTATCTCTTAAGGTGATTCTAAGTGGCAGCTTCACTTAATGTATGACAGTGTAACTGGAAAAAGACAGTGTCATATTTTACAGTCTTGAAAAGGTGCCAGAGCTTTTATATATTCACTGACAGTCAGAGTTCAAAGGTGATGACAACATTCACCTGCTTGAACATACTGAGTCAATCATCATCTGATCTGAACCGAATGCCAGGGAGAGTGTGTAGGGGGAGCTCAGTTCAGAGCTGGTATGCGTGGTATATATACCCCTTAATCCCAGCACCTGTGATAAATGCTATTCAGCATTAGCAGGTGGAATTAAACTTGGCTTGCAGAGGCTGTCAGTGGATACAAATGCTTTTGAAACCTCAACCATTTCCTAGGGAAGGGCCTGATTTCCAATGTATGAACTGCTTCAGGTGTCAACCTCTTGGAGACAGGAAGGCCAAGAGAACAAAATGCTAAGGGAAGTTATTCTTCTTTCTTTTTTTTTTCCTTCTCTATTTTTTTCTATTACTTCCTCCCCACCCTCCCACCCCCAATGGCTCAATCCATTATATCTACTCTTAATAGGATTTTAGGCCAGAAATGACATTGGATGACTTTGGTAGAGTAGTAAAGTTTATTCTCTACTTTTCAACTATATCCACCATCACATGCAAAGTTTTGGTTGCTTTCGGCAATATTGCTGACATGGCATACCATGATGCCCTAGTTCACCATACAGCTAAAACTGGGGGCACTTTGCTTGGACATTTTAACCCAAGACAATGAGCTTTCAGGAAGAAACTGAACCTTGCACAAAAATGCAGAGTCCACAGCTTCATCTAACAGTTTGTAAAGCTCTAGGAGGTGAGTTCTGGGTCAATCCTTTTGCTTACCAGGAAAACAGCACCTAAATAAATCCAGGAACTCTGAGGTGCATAACCTGACTCCTGCGCAGTGTTAGAAACGTCAGATTCCTTCCCAGAATTCTGCCAGTGAGGGCTGTTAGAAAGCATTGCAATCACTTAGAAAATGAAACCCCTAATTAGTTGGTTTCTGATATACCAATTCTTTATAGGGGGGAGGGGAAAAAAAAAAAGGTATTAAAGTGTATCTGTACATGACTCTCCTTGTGTCATTAGTCACCTTAACCACTGGACCATTTTTTAAACCCTTCTGTGATAGCTCTGTGCCCAGGACTTCCAGTGCACCCAGGGCTCCCATTGACTTGTGGAGGGAGAGACAGGGTACTGTACACCTACCTGAAAAATATCAGCCACGGCTCTTTGACCTCAAGGTGGGGGAATGCTTGTGTGCAACTGCTATGCTAAGACATGTCCCACCTGCCATTTGCTTTGGGACACTCCCAAGCACTGGCAGAGCTCACAGAAACTTCATGCAGTACAAGCCACCAAGTCCATGTAGGCCAAGTGGGACGGGGATGGCTTCAGTGGGCCCCTATTTCAAAGGGACTATGTAGGAAAAACTGCTTGATAAGAACTTAGGGAGGGAATGAAAAAGGACACAGAAGAACAGAAGTGTTTTGGTCCCTTGAAGGAAGGCACTGTGGTATGTTTGTCTCATCTGGTAGATCTGAACTGACAAGGATATGGATTAGCTTAGGACTTGCTCTAACGCCATGTAAAAAGCATTCCCTTCACCAAGCTGCCATGATTGTTTGGAAGATAAAGCTCAAAGGTTTTTATTGCAGTTGGTAACTACTCTGCAGTTCAAGCAAGCTGCTTGAACACTGTCCTTTGGTGCCTTCCCTTGATCCCCAAGGCCAAGAGAGAATCCACTTCTCTCCCAAACAGCAAAAGGTCCAACCTTTGCAGCATGTGCAAGACCAGCCAAGGCAGATCATATTGAGCAAAGCTTTTTACTCTGACAGTCACCAGGAAAAAGCTAGTTTGGGCACTGATGCTGCTCTTACCAACAGCCCCCAAGGGCTGAACTATCCAGTCCTCCTTTCTCTTGACTTACCAATCTACCTCCTTTTGCTGCTGCAGTTGTAATGTGCAGCATTTTGGATGATGACAAATCACATGTAAAACAGGAGAGGAGTAAAACAGCATAATGAAATTTTATTCTGAAAATATGGCAAGAGTCTAAGGCACTTCAAACATTTCAATACACATGACTAAAGTGAATGTGACAAGGTAATAGCATTCCATAAATACACACCAAGAACTATGCTCAATTCCACTCAAGGGGAATATACAGCTGGTACCTCTAATTTTACTCTCCAATAAACATGTATGGAGCTTATAGACACAATTAATAAAAATATGGTAACAGGACATGTAATTCTTCATGTAGCTTTTAATTATTAAGGAATATAAAATGTTGAAAATACTGTGCTAGTTAATTTTATAGATACTAGTTTCTTTCATATAAAAAGTTATACATTATCCCCAATTAGCAACAACTTATTTAGTGAACTTCAGACCTGACGAAAGGCGCAATCCCCAACACCTACCCACTCACCCACCAGCTCAAGATCCATGGAGCTGACTACATAAGCAACTGCAACTTCTGAATTTTGAAGTAACTGAAAACATCAATATCATGTTGGAATGAAATTTATGAACAGGGTACTGTAATAACATCTAGGCACAGTAAATACATTTTAGAATGATTAAAAACAAGCCACCAGGACACCCCTGCATGGATAGCTTTAGAAATATTAGGCTGCACATAACATAGGAAAGGATAATCTATAGCAAAGAAAACCAGGATTGATGCCAGTGTATAGAAAGACAAGTAGGTGAGCAAAAGAACAGTTCTGGCTAAGGTCCTCAGCTGAGCACTACTTAACTATATGCTTGCTTCAAGTTTACAGTTTTCTACCTTTAGCACTAGATCTCTGCTTTCACTTTGCTGGTGAGTTCAGGCACAAGACAATTACATTCAGTATCTGTCTCAGTAAAACAGTAACATTTAGCAGCTTAAAGGTGGCAAAGAGATTTTTACAGATATTCATGCACTACTACTCAAAAGTGGCTCTGTGGGTGGGACCAGGAGATGTCCTTCTGCTAAGCCTAGGTGTGCCCTAGAAAAGAGGAACGAACAATTAATCAAAGGGAAATTATTTCAGCCAGCCAAATGAGAACACTCACAAGCACTCTGTTCAATACCTTGCCTTTAATTGCGCAGATTAAGCTTGCTTGCTTTCTTTTTCTCTTTTTAGGACGAACAGTACCAGCTATCATACAGCCTACTTACTGAGACTGCATGTTGTTTAGACAGTGAAACGTTCATCAGCAGTTCATCAGGAGAGTGATTCAGGGCTTGGAGAGCAGGTGGATAGTTGCCAGAATACCTAAGACAGCTTTACCTCCAGAAACAGCTGTTTTGGCGACCAGGTCAATCATTAGCCTTACAGTGATGCAACATCACCTCTGCACAACAGCCAGTCAGTGAACCCTACTAGTGAGCTATATATATCCCCAGATAAAGGGGAGGAGGAGGTATCCTTCAGCCTGGGTTCAGCCTGCTGCAGTGACCTGTCTTTAAAAATGTACATTTTCATTTACCACCATAAAAATCATCTGGTGAATAACTCAAAATTTCACATGCTGTACTGCTGTACAGCTGCTGGAGGGTTTATTTTTTGTTTATGTTTTACTATTATGTTCAGGAGCAGCAGGTTAAAACATAAACTGCAGGAAGTTGTGTACTAACCGGTGACTGGGTTTTGGAGAAGTTGACATGAGCGTAAAGGAGAACAGCTATGTCCTTATGTCCAGCTTCCAGGGCTATCGAAAGTGCTGTGCTGCCATCCTGAGACAAGAAAGGAAGAAATAAGACAATTAGTGCTTGTGTGCATTAACAGATCTCTTAAAAGCCCCATCAGCCCACAGAGAAGGGAAGTTATGAAGTAGAGACCCTACTGCTCCAACAGAGAGTTGGGTTAGTTTAGGGTCTGGATTAATTTCTTTTATTAAAATTAAGTGACAATAAGCCTTGCACTGCTGTTTTATGAGGCAGTCCAAGTGTCAGAGGCCTTGTAATTTCTCTCAATGAGGAGTCTCGATTATTGCTGAGAACGCATGAGCATGCCATTATCACAATAATGATACATGCAGAGCTGTGTAAGACCAGTGATTTCAGAAGATTGGGCTGTCTGAAAGGAACTGCAACATCAGTGGGGAGTAGAAGAGAAGATAAGGGAGGAATAAATGCTAATCAAATATCATTATAATTGCTGTGTTACAAAGACAATTGTTGTGTTATAGCTTCAATTAACATTAAGAACAGTTGCATTCATAATTCCAAATGGAAGTCTAACTACAAACAAATGGACATTCCTGGCCAAACACTGCCACTTTGGTTTCTCAAAAGATATTGCTTTCAGAAACCATAGTTGTTGAGGCTGCTAGAAACAGAGTGCTTTTGCTGAAAGGGTAATTTATTGACCTGTTGTCTTCCCGTTATACCATGTTTGGTCCAGCAAGAAGCAGATATCAGATAACCTGTGATGTGAATCTGGCTTGCTGGTCCACTGCCTGACTTTTGGCTCTTATGCACAAAAGCTTCAACAATAATGCCAGTATTTGAAATGTCCTTTCACAGGGATCACCTCTTACATTGGCTCTTTGAATGGAGCATGTTTTCATGCACTGCTATAGCACTGGTATTGGAGAGATTGGCACCAGTTCAAGGAAACTGAAAATCCTTTTTCCAGGGTGGGACACGATGGATAGCACTGAAGTGGAAAGTCTTCTTAGGGGACTACAGGTGCAATCATACCTAGTCTCTACTAACTGTCCTGAGCAGACAGGGATCTAGAAGAGCTGTCCACCACAGTGCAATATAATACACACGCAACAAATAGCCACAGTCAACACCAGGAAAAGCCAAATTCTTAAAGACAGATGCTGAATCATTATAGGAGTGGCACACATCAGTAGAATTAAGCTCAGCTTACTACTGATCATGCTGACTGGAAAAGCATCACTGTCACATTCAGAATAGCTAGAGGAATGCTAAAAATCTCTTAATCTCACAGCACAGACAAACCCATTATAAAATGAATAAGCAGCAGACAAGCTGTGCTTGGGAAACAGTATCAAACTGCCTGTAACAATAATTGGGTGTCATGTTCCATGAAGACTTTAATTACTGACTTTGTGATTAACAGTGCTAACAGGATCCAGGCTGCAGTAACCTAGAATGCCCCCAAAAGTATTTGTTACACTGAGGCCTCCTTACATTCAACCTAGCTATCTGGAACCACCAGGCAACTGAGCCTGCCCCTGCAGCAGATGACAGAACAGAAATGGTGTCTCTACCTCTCTGCAACAGCTTCAACAAATAACCACCCTGTGCCCTCCCAAATCGCAAACCCAGACTCCATTTCAATGCTCAGTAAGTAAAGCAGTAGGAAGATGTACCTAAGAAGTCATGTTGTTAACAAGAACACACTACTGGCAAGAAATCAGCTAAGTCACTATTTTCAAGCTTAAGAAGTATACAGATCAAGTTGTCTGCTGGCAGTGTTGGCTGTAATGATCCTTGCAAACAAGAAATATATGAGTGTCCCACTTGGCACTGAAGTCACAGCCTGTATCTGTTTACTGTCAGGACAATGTAGCTTCATGACTGAGACCAAACTGTTACTCTAAGTAAGTCATGATGGAGATGTTGTTGTGAACATCCTGTGAAGAGAACTGTAGGGTTGATGCTTGGCATGGACACAGAAAAGGAACCTAGCATGGTTGTTAAGTCACCAGATAAAGTCCTAACTGAAAATTGGAAGACTACTGAGAAACGGGGAAGGAATGTGAGAAGGAATGATGTTTCACCATGAGCTAGAAAATGTTATTTTCTGTTCTGGCCCCTGCAGACCTACAGCTAACCATAGAAATTGCTACTGGGTAGGTCTGTTTCCAAAGCAAAGATAGTAGCCAAATAATCACAGCTTTTGCTATCACTAAGCAGAGCATTCATGCACTTGGTACTCTGGCACTGTGAGTCAGAGATTCACGTAACTAGATTTCAGCAATTCTCCACTGAATCAAGAAAACCTGAATTAGAAAAACATTCCAGAGTGGAGAAGCCATCTGATGAAGCGCCATCTGGAAAGGCAACTCACATTGTCTTCCAAGGTGCCATTACACCCAGGCTGAGCCAGCAGAAGTTTGACAATCTCTACGTGTCCGTGCTCACTAGCACACATCAGAGCTGTTGAGCCCTCGTCGTCCTGGATATTGACATCTGCACCACAGGCCAGTAAAGCTTTAACCATGTCTATCCGCCCATGACTTACAGCTAGCATCAGTGCAGTCTGTCCAGCCTGTGAGGAAAGAAAAGGAGAACTGAAATAAATACACAGACAATCACTGGCAAAGCACGCATACTTTTTTTTGGCAGTGCTTCTTCTGGGGAGGGGGGAAATTAAAAGATTGTTATTTTATGCAGCATAGTCAAGGCCCTGCTTGCTATTATTTAAATATCTTTTACACATGATACATCCCACATTCACACAGCTATTTATTAAATTAGTGGAAGATAGCTTATCTATTTCCCGACACCTGGAGTTCCCTAGAAGAAGCTAAATGGTGCAGAATTTGTAAATGCATCCCAAAACTCAGTAATGGTTCTTTCACGTAATATTCAATCCTCATTTTTAGATAAGACCCAGACCTGAAGCTCAACTGTTTTCCCACAGCTCCATTTTGTATACAGGAATCAAAAACATACACACAGACATCAAAGACTGCAGAGGGTGAAAGTGGATGAGTGCGAAAGCTGAACCAATGGAGCAGGGATGGGAGCATGGAAGGAAAGATAAAAAGACACAAGAGCGTGAACAGTGTCTCCTGAGCCATTTGACTGACCTGGCTGGCTTTAGCATTCACGTCCCCGCAGCTGAACAGTTCTTCCACTATCCTCATGTCCTTCTCTGCTTCCACAGCTGCAAGCGCAGCAAGCATGATGGGGGTATAGCCAGCCTTGTTCTGATGATTTACATTACAGACATCTGCAGAGGGATGAGATAATTTTTTTTGGAAAGCAGAAACCCAAAAAGCAGCAATTGTGCTAATGAACTGAATAAACTGTTAGTAGAGAGCCTATAAAAAGAAAAAGCAGCGATTGCTTTCATAATGGAAGCAATTCAAGGGGAAGTGGAGAAGATAAAAAATAAACAGGGGTGCTGTTGAGCCTGAGAAAGAAAGGATTCCCTTCTATGTGTGCAACACAAGGGAGAGCACAAAGCCATTTTATACGTCATCACTTAGGGCTTTCTTTGTATGTTGTTTTCCTTCTGTATGAGCAAGTGGTATGAAATTTGACATGAGCATCAGGGTCCTGGGTCTGAACCCCAGGAATACCATCATGAGAGTGTTAAGCTCCTCTCCTGAGGGGATCCACACTGTAAAACAAAAATGGCCCAGCATCATGGTCAGTGGAAAAAGCTGTTTCTCCTCAGCACTAACATCTTCCTGTATTCGGTGTTGTTTTAGAGATCTGCATATGTACTTCAACATGTTTTGGGGCTGCAGAAAGAAAATTTCAATTAAAGACTGTTTTCAGCTCTACAGAGTATCTGGGAACAAAAATACTCTGGGAACAAATACAGTGAAGTCCTCTGACTAGTGCCAGCAACTGATATGAGTTCTCCTTCTCGTTCAGGTCTAACCGCCAGTACGTCCCTGTTCCTAATATTCTGCAGAAATTCAGCAGGGCTTATTAGTTTGCCAGGCAGCAAGGCTTTCAGTGTGCTCATCGTATTTGAAAGCAAAGACTCAGACCTACATCAACATTACCTCTTTACTGGAGTTAAGCTGCACCACAAATATCTTAACAAGCAAAAATGTTTCAGGAAATTCTTCAAATTTATTGCCAAAGGTGTTTTCTTTTTTAAGTGAAAATAACATTGCAGAAGCAAGACAAGTGCAGACACCGTCCCACAAGTCCTCCTTGTATCTAAATTGGAGAGACACCAA
>NW_009933914.1:0-2261 GCF_000696875.1 Nestor notabilis | reverse complement strand
AACCAGGCTGGGATTCTGTGATTCTATGATAAAGGAAAACGAAAATTTTTCTCAGCGTTCAATAGCAAAAAAACCCACCTGCCAAGTACTGCTGACCTAGGGAAGCATGGACTTACCGTCCTATGGTGGTGCTCACCACTCTGTAGTAGTGCATTACACGTGCAGATAGATCGATGAGCAGGTCAGCACCTGCAGAAGAAGGTGGCCACGTCCACTGATGCTGAACTTGGTGAGTCCATCCTGTAAAGTCTCCTCTTTGTGGAACGCTTGCTGGTGTAGGGGTGCAAGGGAAGCGACAGAAGCTCTGCTCGATTGTGAGCGCTGCCCTTCTTCATTAGAAGGAGCAAATTAAACATACAGTTAAATAAAACTCAAGTTGAAATTGTAGAATTCTTCCTTCTATGTGGGATACTTGCTGAGTTCCAGTGGGCTGTGGCACACAGGTAGATGTAGCGTGGGATGTGCTCATGCCCAGAGACACTGTACACTGCTGGATGCCTCTGGACAATTTCTTCTAAGGCTTTATGCAACTCCCAACAAAATGGTTGCACCAAGTTGCACTGTGGGCACTGTGAACCTACCAGGATGCAGCCATCAGAGGTATCAGAGATGAGCTGATCACACATACTGTCCTGATATATCTTGACATGTTCACACACAGGAAAAAAGAAAACGAGGAGCAGGGGGGAACCTTTGGTGCTGTGTTTTTGGCACAGTCTCACAAACTGCAGCCCCCAGCAGTTACATCGAAGTCAGGGTGTGCTGGAAGAAGCTGTGCCACATCACATGCAGCTGGAAAGGGATCCCAAGCCCAGGCATCCAGGTGGAAAGTTTGGCAGTGCTCAGGAGCAGGAAACTACAATAGGAAGTGGCTGCAGACCCCAAGTTACTTGTAAGGAACCCGGGTGGCAACTGCCACACTGCAACGCAGAGCTGCTTGGCCAGTTTCTTTGGCTGAGGAAGTGCTACAGCATGAACTGTAGTACACACAACTGCACTAAATGAATCGATGTCTGACCGATGACTGAGCTGCTGCCTGTGAATCTCATGTCTTCTTCAAGGAGAAGAGTGGATGAAACATGAGAACACAGGAACATGAAATACAGCATCATCTATAAGATGTTTTCAAAAGGATTCCTGGGAGCTGACTTGCCCAAGAGTGTAGTCTGAAGACTTTCAGTCTTGGCGCCTGCCTTTAATGTTAAGGTTGAGCAAAAGGGCTCAAGAATCAGGTTGGTTTTTACTAAGTAGCTTTGACACAGTGGGGGAAAAGATGGCCTTGAGACTGAATTTTAACAATAAGCCCGAGGGTCAGAGAAGCACCCAGCATCACCAGCCCCGTGAAATTCCATTACACATCTTGGAAAATAACATCACCACTTGCACAGATGCCACAGAAAAGTTGTCTTGTAGGTTTAGGCTATTACGTTTTTGACCAATATTTTCAGAGCTTTTCTAACTCAAATAAAACACAAATGAGATAAAAAAAGAGATGCGTGACATTATTTATTGTCAGGTTCATGGGAAATGTGGTTGAAATTGGCCCAGAGGAAGGATGTGAAATATCCCAGAACTGATGCACCTCCTGAAGAGTGCAAACCAACACAGGCACCATGTGCAGTCAGGGGGAACCCAAGCAGGCTGATGGCAAGGCTGCTGGTGGGAAGGGAAGCAGGGCTGGGCACACACCAAGAGTCCCAATCATCCTCCCCTTATACCTTCCCAGAGCTGATGGCTGGGACTGCAGACAATGTGGGGCTGGAGAGCTTCAGTTTCAGTGGCCTTGCATCCAACCTGAACTTCCCCTGTTTCAGTTTGAACCCATCGCCCCTTGTCCTGTCGCTACAGTCCCTGATGAAGAGTCCCTCCCTGGCATCCTTGTAGGCCCCTTTGAAAGGATTCATAAGATATTAAGTGCACCCTGCTTGGAAAAGAGAAGACTCTGGTCAGAAAATCTGCTAAATGATGCATCTATGTCCTGAACAAGATAACATGCGAGTGGTGTAGAGAATTCATGTTTTTAAAGCAGGTGTTAGTAGCTATTGGTACCATGTCGCTGTGCCCATAACGTGGGAGATCTTGTTCCCTGCACATATTCCCAGGACACAGAGCTTCTTTTGGGTGCAGCAGTGAGAGGCCAGTGCAGGAAGGAAGAGGCTCCCTGGCTGTGTGCAGGAAGCACTCACACACCCATTGTGAGTCCCCTCTCTAATCACATCTGACTCGTACCACAGTGAGGTGGTTGGTGACACCAGCATGGT
>NW_009933913.1:6861-13463 GCF_000696875.1 Nestor notabilis | reverse complement strand
TATATATCCATTAAGTCTTTCTTTTGGATCTTGAGTTACTAAAACAGAGAAAAAACAAATAAAATCTGTGAAACTCCCCAGGCATCTCTACAAAACTTTTAAAGGTAAAAGCTTGTTTAAGAAGATTGCAAAGAATACAATGGTGCACACACACACACAAAACGTATATGTTCAGAATGTCCTATAAGTTATACAAAGATGTCTTGAAAAACTCCAGTTGTCAGTTTTGAAAAGTTCTACTAAAACTCTGAGACAGAAATTAACATATACGTTAATTTATGCATTTATTTTCCATCTCCTCAAGGAAAAATATGAAGAGCTGGACACTTACTACATATTTGCAATGTGCAAATAAGAAATGTGAATGCAGAAGGGGAAGAAACTCAAATAGGAAAGAAAATGGTGAGATTTTCACTATGCCAAATCTTAAATATTTATCTTTTTCCTTTTTTTTTTTCTAATTTTTATTCCCCTTACCTCTGCATTCATTGAGTCCTAAACCATGAAATTTATTCTAGACTTTATAAGGGTTATGAGATCTTCGCATGTAAAATGTACATCTCATGCTTCTCAGAAGGGAACAAAAAGACACCATCTTAAGTAAGAAACAAGAGTAAGCTTTTCACCTCCCAGATTTGCACAATATGTTCAAATGACAGCTAAAAAGACAGACAAGTGGTAAGAGCATTGTAGCAATCCTGGGAGCATGTGGCTGTGCATGGAGTTATAAAATCTCTCAGACTTATTTTCTCTTCTGTGGCTGTTAGTTTGAGCAGTCCTGAGGATATCATCTGAAGCAACACCTCAAGTACTCCTGTAGGATTACCGAAATAAATGGGATCTCCTACAATGCTTGAGTCCCATTCTGTAAAATACCCTTACATGTGGAGCTAACAATGGTCTGTGTTTGCTGTGTTTCTGTTAGCAAACCAGGGGGGTGGACATCCATCTCCTTTACATTGATGAAGGCATGGCCAATCAAGTGCAGGGAGATCCATGTAACGTGATGTAAACTTCATATCTATGCTTCTTTACTGGATCTCCCTCCTGCTTCTGTAGCATCCTACACCTGCTCTCTGTTACCGCCTTGTTTCATAGTAATGTCCCACACTAACAGTGGAGGCTGAATTAATGTATCTACAGGAGCCCTAAGAAGCTTCATATAATAAGAAATTCTTTAGGTTGTTTCACAAAAAAATCCCTCAAACACTGAAAACAAAAACCCCACAGAAATACAAAACCCCCCAAACTTGTGGGTTTTAATGTTTTATTTAAGAAGTTATAAAGCAACTTGTACATGACATCTCAAGTTCTAACAAACTTACTTGCTTTATCTGGACATTTTGCTGTCTACAAGTCAGGTCTTGAAATCCCTAAGAAGCCATTCTTCTCTGTCTCTTTTCTGTACATATCCTTGAACTGATCAGCCACATCAGCAGCGTTAGGTATGAAATAAGAAGCCTGACCTTTGGAATTGGCTCTCCCGACTGATCAGCTCAGCACTGATGTGCCTGGCACATTTTGACAGCACTGGGATTTGCACATGGGAATTACACATGTCTAGATGGGAAAATATTTTAGCGAGAGGAAAATTCTATAGCGAGGGGCATGGTACAGGTTGAACAGAGAGCTGCAGTTTGTCTGGTTATTTTCCAGCCATCTTGTGGTGTATAAAATCAGGTTAATCTTCATACTGAATTACCCATGCCTGTGAATTCACTGAATTCACAGTTAAGGAAAAGAATGTCCTATAGATACAAAAACAATTATGATCAATGTGGAGCTTCTGAGCAGCACCAAAGACCAGAAGACCTGAAATGCCAGCATATGATCAACTCCCACTGTCCTAGTCCCTTTAAAGGTAGGATCCAAGGCTGTGCAAAAGAATTCTTCCTTGAAAGATAACTTTTTTTTTTAATAAGGTTTTGAGTGTCTGAAGTTTCTTGTGATGATTTATTTGAGTCCTTGGTACCAATTATGCTTCCTGAGATGCTCTGTTTCATGTACATTTATGCCTTAACACACAGCTGTATCTGAGCATTTTGCCATGGTTACTTCACCCAGACATTGCTAAGAGCTCTTTTCCCTGTTTGCAGCTACGTATCTATGGTTTTCAGTGGCTCCGTCATCTTTGGGGAGCACATCTGACAAGTGTCTGTGAGTTTTAAAGATGAACCTGGGACTGACAGAAAGCAAATACAACAAATGAAGGATCAGAAGTCTGTACGGCTTACAGTTCACACTGGCTCCTCCTACAATTCACATTTTGGACCTCCCCTCTATCCTGTGGTGAGGACCTGGTCCCCTCACACATTCGTATTCTCTCTGAATGACCCAAAAAGGCAGTTACCTTTCTAGCTGCAATTTCAAACACCTCTACAGATCTTTCACAAAGGAGATGCTTGCCCAGAGCTCCTGCAGTGTGTTGTTTCGTTTACCTTTTTTTCTATTTACAATCACATTCTCTTTTAGTTTTTCTGGACACCTGTAGGAGACAAAGCAAGGGCTGAGGGATGCAGTCATATATTCTAAGGCTTTGAGGGCTCCATATGCCTTTTGTCATAGGTCACTGCTCCTCTGGTAGACAGATAGAGCTGCATCCCCTTTTACCATGGTTAATGGCACCTCCTTTCCCTGGATGTGCTACACGATCCTTGCTGTGGGTACAAAACCCCAGGGTTCATTCGCACAGTCTGTGTAGCATGAATCATTAACTTCAGGAATACAGAAAACAGCAGAAAGTGGAAGGAACACTGGGATCATTTCCCAGGGCATGTGCAGTAACACTTCTTCCACCAACCACCACCCCATGAAAGCTACGGAGCACCGTGCATGGTTCTGTGCAGCAGCAGTGCCAGCAGAAAGGGTGATAACCTGTGAGTCAGTAAAATGTGCTGTAAAATGACATTAACACCCCTTTGATGAGGAAAAGGCCTTGCTTAAGTAATGACATCAATCTTAAATAAATGTGACAATAATACTTGCCATTGGTGGAGCTTAAAGAGCTTTCCGTGGGAAGCTAGGATAAGCAGTCTGATATGAAGTGACTTTCCCAGCTCAGGAGCAGAATCAGGAGCAGAATTAAAGTCCTCTGAATTACAGCACATCTTTCTTTGGACAGTGCTAGTGTGTCCCTCTCTAAAGTGTCGCACTCTTTCACCTTGATCTATGTGTGATCACACCCCTAAAACAAAGAAAAGCTGTGTGACAAATGTTTGTGGGAAGAGCCGGTTCAAATGCTGCCAGAACATCCAGGCATGGTTTATTACCATATGTATGCTGCTCGCTAGACAGCAAAGAAGGACTTTCTTGCAGTTAAGGTACATGATATAGATAAAGTCAGATTAAAATTGCACCTCTGAAACCAATCTCTTTTCTGATGCTGGGCATGGCTGTTAATTTGTCAGGCCTACTAACCATACAATAGGGACAACATCATGCAGCCCTGGTGAAAAGAGCTGTTTAAAACAGCAGACACAAACAAATGCAACGTATAAATCAATTTTGTTTATATGGAACAATGTGATAATTTCGAAAGTACAAATATTAGAACTTCCTCTTCTTCTAGTCAGACAAGCTCATATTTTCAAAAATTTACTGTCTCAAATGAAACTGGAAATACTAAGTAGTTTTTTTTCTGGGCTATGTGTAAAGGTAGCATTTAAGTTTATAGGAAAAAAAAAGAAGAGTTTTGCCTACTGTACAGAAACTGGACAGGTATCTTCACTGGTATCTTCACTGTTTCCTTTTTGAAGTCTGCTGAAATGTGGCAGTTCTGAACAAACTCAGCAACAAGCACAGACAAGGACAAACTCAGACAAAAACTATTTCAACTAGGCTGTTTAAAGATATAGCAAGATCATGAAGGATGCCAATCTGAAATATCCCAACATTGCACCAGGCTTCAGCACCCTGAGCCATATGCCTTGCCATGGCATACCTTGTCCCTGGCCTTGTGACTATCCACTGTTGTGACTGACAAACTTAACATGTATCTTGTGGTATTGGACTCCCCTCTGCTTCCTTTCAATGGCAGAAACTGGTTGCATGAATGCAACACGAATTCTGACTACTCCTGTAGCTGTCGGTAGTTTGCCATCAATGCCTGCATCTGATGAGCCATACATCCATCTGTATGGTGCAATGTTTGTAAGAGTGCATGGAAATAAGTGTTTCTATCAATCTGATGGTTTGTGCATGTCTTTTTCTGCTAGTGTGGCTGTTTCTGTACCTCTTCATCTTCTGGACCTCTGTGAAAGGGAAAATAATTTGTAAGTGTTATGGGGCATATTTGAAAAATAATGGCTGGGGGATGTCTGTTCATCTGTGGGTGCAGGTGTTTCTTTGCCCTTTCTGTGTGGAGAGAGTTGGGTACTTGTCAGTACTGCTGTCTGTGTCTGCGTTTCCCTGTCACTGATCATGAAGGACCTTCAGTACGCTACGTAAGTTATTCTACACTCTTCTTCAGTTTTATATTCCCCTGACTTTTCCAGGTGTTCTTCAAAAACTTGAATTAGGGATTTTATGAAATTTAAAGCTGTCAGAATTCCTCTACCCTCTCTTCTCTGAGGCCAGGCAATTGCAGCACAAACATGAAAATCAGGTGAGAAGGTCACTGTTTCCTTCCATGTTCTCTGTCAATACTTTTGTATTCTTCTCCCTGTCCTCTTTATTTCTCCCTCCTTTACACTGATCCTTCTACCCTGGAGTTTCTTCACACTATTGAATACACCTAGATGTAAGGCTTTCCGTAGGTCTTAACTTTAGCAGAACCTTAGAAATAATCATGTTTCAGAAAGGGTATTTTCTGTAAACACATCTCGCTGGAGTTGTAACTTGGAGTCTGTTGATAGGTTCTCATTGTCTATGTCTAGGTTCACATATTCTATAGGTTAAGGATCCAAATTACTTCCTTATTCTCAAGTCTTGTACATTCGCAAAGCAAACCTGGTTATGCACACTGGATAGCAGATCTGATGTCTTTCAACAGGCTTGTGATCTGGACAGGTAGAAGACCAGGATCCTGAGGCACTTCACAACACTTCCCAAAAGGTATGTCTGGACATAGCAACAGAAATTATACCTAAAATATTAACAATGCTGCTGATGATAGTTTTTCCATGTTTTGCTACAAAGCCCATAAATGCCTACAAAAAAATGCTTCTACTTGGACCTAGGGCTTCCAATAGGCATAAACCAACTACTTATCTGCTTAGCACAGCAGAGTCGCAGACTTCAGAGTGATGAGACAAGGTGAAGAGAAAAGCAGCAGATTCCCCACTGACAGCACCAAGCCAAAGCTGCATAAAACATTTGTGTGGCACTCCCAGAGAGTGATGCTGATCTCCTTGAGCAGCCTCATTCATCTGCTGGTTTTTTTTTCCCCACGGGCAACCAGAGAAACAGCAACATCTCCCCTTCCCCTGCTGCAGGAGAGGTTAGAAACTGGGTACTCCTCCAGGACTTCCTGCAAAGCCTGGAGCCTGTGTGAAGTAGTCCCTTAGAGTGTCTAACACCTAAACCTTTACTCTTCTCCTGAACACCAAATCCAAGCTGCTTCCAGAAGATGCTGTGGCTAACAGTGTGATTAATCATTTAGACAATGAAATATGGAAACCAGGGAAAATCTACCATCCAGACATTAATTCCCTGAAAGTGATACTATAGTCATTCAGGAACTCTGAACTCTGAATCCTGTGGGAAAAATGAAGCTATCTAGACTAAACTCAGAGAAATTATCAAAATATTACACTACACACAGAGAAAGCAGGAAAATGAAGGTGACCTCCAAGTACCGCTGAAGAAATTGTACAATCAGATGGCATTTCCCCTCCCATCATCAACTATTCAAAACTGTTTACCAAATCCAAATAGATGTATTTTCTCCGATAAAACCATGGTGTGAATTTAGCTTGTGAGCAGATGGTTGTAAGTACATAAAATTTAAAATCTGAAATTCAAGATGGTGTGAGCAGACACATAAATCATAGGATATGTTTTTCAAATTGGATGAGCAAACCGCAACTCTTAAAATCAGACTTCCATTGCAAATAGCAGCATTTTGTGAAATTCACCTTCTGTTAGTATTTTTTAATAGTTGTCTAAAATTAGCTGTTCCCAGGAACATCCCAGCCAGCAAACTCATTAACTAAAATAACTGCAGAAAACAAACACAGAGTGGGGGCTAACCTAGTCACTGAGAACTTGTTTTAAAAATTCAAGTAAATATTAGTAGAGCATTTAAAAGCGCAGTTTACTCAGCTCTATCAAAAGTTCATATCTGTTACAATTATGCAGGGAAAATAAAATAAATAAAAAAGCCACACACGAATCTTCTCAATGTAAGAAAACAGAATTGAGAAAAGCATAGCCTCATGAATAACATTGACAAGTCAAATAATGAAATGTACATTCTTCTCACACAAAACCTTGCTCACGAAAACTTCTTCAGCTTTGTGCAAATAACACCGAAAATTTTGATGAGTCTAGAGAGCTAGCTGGGTTATTATCTTGAACCTCAGACACTTGCCTGACACTGTGTACCAAATGTTATCTGACTGCAGAAACAAGACCAAAACCAAATACCTTCTCTCCTATGCCCC
>NW_009933913.1:0-6830 GCF_000696875.1 Nestor notabilis | reverse complement strand
TCTTGCCCCAGCAAGCCCTGTACTCTTGTCATTTCTACAGACCCTCATGAAGCCTTTCTCCCATTAAAACACAGCAAACTTTGTGTATAATTCTTGCAGATGGCTTGAACATTTTCACTTGTATAGGTTTGATCAGAAAATACACATTCATTAAATCTATCTTCTCGCACCAGGTGAATAGAGCTTCCATAGGGAAATTTTATTTTAACATAAAGATTTGTGGTTAAGCTAGAGAGTGATAAGGTCCCCCTGAGCATCCTCTTCTCCAGACTAACCCCCCCAGGTCCCTCAGCCGTTCCTCATCACACTTGTGCTCCAGACTCTTCACCAGCTCTGGCGCCCTTCTCTGGGCCCACTGCAGCACCTCTATGTGTTTCCTGTAGTGAGGGGCTCACAACTGAACACAGGATCCGAGGTGCGGTCTGAGTGTCTATGGTCTATGATTCCCTGATTATGATCTCACTTAGGATCATGTGCTCTATGACCTTCCCCAGCACTGAGGTCAGGATGATAGGTCTGTAGTTTCCAGGGTCTGCGGTAGGGACTGTGATGTAAGAGATTTGGGTTCAGAACCTGAGTTTTGATATTTTAGCAATTATTTTAGCAACTGTTTGTAGACCATGATGTTGACAGAATTTGCTGGTTAGGTGATATATCAAGAATCATAGAATCACAGAATCACAGAATCACAGAATAGTTAGGGTTGGAAAGGACCTAAAGATCATCTAGTTCCAACCCCCCTGCCATGGGCAGGGACACCACACACTAAACTATGTCACCCAAGGCTCTGTCCAGCCTGGCCTTGAACACCACCAGGGTTGGAGCATTCACAACTTCCTTGGGCAACCTATTCCAGTGCCTCACCACCCTCACTGTGAAGAACTTCTTCCTTATATCTAACCTAAAGTTCCCCTGTTAAAGCTTAAAGCCATTACTCCTTGTACTACCACTAGAGTCCCTAAGGAAGAGTCCCTCCCCAGCATCCTTGTGGGCCCCCTTCAGATACCGGAATGCTGCTATGAAGTCTCCATGCAGCCTTCTCTTTTCCAGGCTGAATAGCCCCAACTTTCTCAGCCTGTCTTCATACGGGAGGTGCTCCAGTCCTCTTAGCATCCTCGTGGCCCTCCTCTGGACTTGCTCCAAGAGCTCCATGTCCTTTTGATGCTGAGGACACCAGAACTGGACACAATACTCCAAGTGAGGTCTCCCAAGAGCAGAGTAGAGGGGCAGGATCACCTCCTTTGACCTGCTGGTCATGCTTCTTTTGATACAGCCCAGGATCCGGTTGGCTTTCTGGGCTGCAAGCACACACTGCCTGCTCATGTCGAATTTCTCATCAATCACCACCCCCAAGTCCTTCTCCGCAGGGCTGCTTTGAATCTCTTCTCTGTCCAGAATATCATATGGGCTATATTTGTGTTCGAGGTTAAAGAAACATATCCTATTTAATGTTTTTTAAGATCCTGAGGTGAAGTAGGAAAATTCAAGACTACTGTTTATGGGCACATGTCTTCTATCACACCTCTGCTTTCACAAGAATTAATTTGGTGCGGGGGAAAACACACTAATGCTTTCTGGAATGGACATTTCTGTCGTTATTAAAATGAACTGAGAAAACCTTCGGCAGGGACCTGAGTCCTTTCAGCAGGTCCAGGAACTGGTTACATTCATACAAAGCAAGTGAATAAAGCAGCTTCTCTCTGAGTTAGAGAAAAGGGCTCTCAGGATGAAGCTTGAAAATATCTATCAGGTAGACCTAAAATTAGAGCCTCTTGTCTTCAAAGACCTCTAGCATACAGATGTGTGAGGATTTAGACTCCCATCTAAAGTAAAAATGGAAACTGATGAGGTGTACATTAATTTAAATTTACATTAATGTCTAATAATGTTGTTTAATTTTATTTGGTGTATATTTTTTAAATTAAGCTACCCTGTGTCACTCTATCCTGTGACCTTACATCAGCCTGACAAGAACAAAGGTCCTTGTTATTTTGTGACCCCAGACATGTTGTTTGATTTCCTTCTAATTCTTGTTTTGTAACAGGAGTTCAGCTGGCTATAAGCATTGTCCTTCTTCCAGGTGAAGAAAGGTCTTATAAACAAGCCTTGTAGTGATGGGAAGATGTTATAAAAACATTCCTGTTAATGGTTTTTATCATGGTTCTCCTTCTGCAAAGATTTTCAGCTCAGTCTTTCCCTGAGAAATAATCCAAGAAAGGAAGTGTGTGGAAATCCCATGAAAAATAATGGCAACAACTGGAGGAGCATCATCAGTCAGCCATGTTCTTGGATTAAAACTGCAAGCTCAAATTCTTCCCCTGACTCCCACTGAAATCAATGAGCAGTCAGCACCATGGGGTCTTTTGTTTGTGATGGGACAGCAATTGTTTTATAATTTGAAAATAATGTTGGATGAACAAAGACTTGCTGCACCCATGAAAGCAGAAGCACACTGAACAGATTTTAATATTTGTTTTGAAACCAAACATAAACACACTAATATAGCATAACTGTGTAAGAATTTTTGTACCAAATGGCCCATAAAAATAGTATAGTGCTAGTAACAGAACATAAGCCTCCTGCTAATAGTGTCAGATCCCAGTCCTGGCCTCTTGGACTTCCTATCGGCTTGCTACAAGAACTTGTTGTGTGAACCTGAGCATGGTACTAGATTTTCCCTGTTATTGTGTCAGTTTAAATGTGGGAGAGTAGCAAAGGCATGGGCCAAAACCAGAGAACCCAGAACTGAAAACAACTCTCTGATGGGCAGTTATTGATCATTGAAGCAGCACAACCTCAAAAGCTGTGAAAAGACTGCTTTCATGGAAGGAAAAGAAGCAGCAGCTCAGTGAGGGACAGAAAAAATCCCAGCCAAACAATAGGAGAAGGCATTTGCCTTAGCCTGGGAGTGTAGCATCCCCTCTAAGGTGAAAGCCAAGAGCTAGGCACTGTCTAGAATGTCACTTTATAGCAGGATGAGATCTCAGGCATGGTGGTAGGGAACCTTTGTAAGAGAACTTGATTACTTTGATGTCATCTATTAAGATCATCAAGGACTATAGTCATTCAGCAGTAACTGCATGGCATGAGCTCCAGGGCACTGTGTACTCATACTTAATTTAGGATTGATTGTTAAGTACTAACTACATTGAATATGCAGTGACAATAATTGTTAACGAGTAGGAATAACCCATTAAAATAATATGTACTGTTAATGAATCTACTAGAGTTCTGTTTTAAAGTTTAAACTGACTTGATTGATCAGTCTTGTAAATACTCCCAACACAGCAATCTCCAGTTCCCTGAGATATACATATGTGTATACACATATATATGATATACATACTAACATATATGTTTATATACATATACATATTCAATTGCAGTGTGTAAATGTCAAGAATAGAAGTGTTAAACACAGCTTACAGGAATATAAGTGAGAATGATAATCATTCCAAATTATTACAGAGCTTGTTAAGTTCTGAGAATAAATAGCTGGGAATATAAAATCATAGCATTTATTTGAGATAAATTTTTGAACAGGAGATGGACAGCATAAGAATATGGTCATCAGTGATTCCTTCCATGACTTAACAAGACAGGATACAGAAAAATACTGTGTACTTATGTTTAAATATTGCAGGTTGTGTCAAGGTAGACTAAGTGTTAGCCACATTGCTACTGAGTTCAGTATTGCTATCTTTGTACGGCAGCCTTGATAAATAATAATTGCCTTTATATTAAAAGCAGCCAATTTGTCTGACTTCTCTTCCATGACAAGCCCAACACTCCAGAAGGCACAGGAATTAATTACTCCAAACAATGGTCAGAATCGAGCAAATCATGGTAATTTTAGTTTGTCAGATTCCTTGAAACATATTTAATTCTTGGTGTGATCTTGTGTTCTTATATCTATAATGTTCTTCAGAAATCATATATGCTGGAATTAAGTCTTGGACCGCAGGAAAAATGGTGGTTATTATCTTATTTGGACTTAATAAATGAATAATGGTTTTTAGAATGAAGACATAATGACTAAGGGTAACATTTGTCCCACCTAAGTGTGGTTAAAACACCTACCTAGCTCAGTATGTTGCATGGGTGTACCCTTTGTTGGGTAAAAACCTGTTGGATGGCCAGACCCAGAGAGTGACAGTGAATGGAGTTAAATCCACTTGGTAGCCAGTCCCAAACGGTTCTCCCTAAAGCTCAGTACTGGGGTCAACCTGAAGACTGAAGGGAGACCCTATTGCTCTCTGCAGCTACCTGAATGGAGGTTGTTGTAAGGTGGGGGTCAGGCAAGAGGAAACTACCTCAAGTTGTGCCAGGAGAGGTTTAGATTGGATATTAGGAAACATTGCTTCACTTGAAAGGGTTATCAAGCACTAGAACAGGCTTCCCTGGAGTTATTTAAAAGATGTGTATATGTGGCAATTAAGGGCATGGTTTAGTGGTGGACTTGGAAGTGTAGGTTGATGGTTGCATTCAATGATCTTAAAGGTCTTATCCAACTTAAATGATTCTCTCATCCTATGATTCTATGTTAAGCCAACCATCTAGACTTCTGTATAGATTTGCTTTACAAAGAAATTTCCTGAATATGTTTCATCTGTCTCATTTCATGAAGAGATGATCTCTTTCTATGATGTATCGGAAACTCCCTAGGAAAGTGTCCCTCAATGTCCTGGCTCCATCCACTGATGGTAAAACACATCCAGGTCATTTCCTACCATGCAATGTGAAGATAGTAACCTTTAGTGAGAAATGGATCATGTACCAGTGAGCGCTATCCTTGTCTGATATTCTAACCCGGCAATCAACTGCCCTGTCTTTCTTCAAATGTAAAGAAAAGTAAGTGAGCTTTAAATCTAAAATGGATGAGTCTTTTCTAAATGTTTATTCACTTCCTGCTTGCTTTCAGACATCTGAGGAGAAATCAGGAGACCTGATTTTTGTATCTCAGTTTACCAAACTGGTGTTTTGATATGCATGTTGATATGAAAACCTCCAGCTTCTCATTTGAGAGCAAATTGCAAAGGCAGATTTACTAGAGATGAAACTATAGGACTTCTTCCATTTCCTTCCACTACAACTGTTTGATATGAGGTGTATATCATATTGTAGGTACTCAACTGATGTTTTCCTTAGTACTTATAGATGTTAGTCCAAAAAATTAGTCTTCCGTGATGTGGGTTCCCTTAGATTCATGAGTGAGAGTCTGGTGTTGCAAAACATCAAGACCCTTGTAAAACTAGAGACTATCTAGGGCCATATTCTACCATTGCTGATGGGTATACTGCAGCTGAGATAAAATGTTCTGCCTAGAAGTGAATCAGCCTATGGCCCAGCTTTCCTTTAGAACAATAATAGACTTATCCAAAACATTCAGATTTATTAGCTGGTCTCCACCCATGCTTTAAAACTGATGCATGAAACCATAAGTAAAATCAGAACAGATCAGATAGGTGTTTTCAGTTTTTACAGGCTGTATGTATGCTTGTTGACCAGCTCACCAGGACATATTGTAGGTCCAACCTTTACCCTCACTGGCAGAAATGTTTCTGCCTTCAGCATTGGAAGCCTGATAATGAAAAGCTAGCAGAAAAAATTAGACAACTGTGAACAGAGGAAGCGGAGTTTTCGTCTGTGAGCATTTGAGATAAGGTATGCAATAATAAAATTTGTCTGAGTGTATAGAGTAGACTGCTGCAGTTTATGCCTAATCATATATTTAGCGACATTTGCAAACAAGATCAACAATTACACAGCTAAATGAAACCAGAGCATGTGTTTGGCTATGCCATAGGAGTTATAAGCAAAGAAAAACAAGCTAAGGTTTTTAGATTCTTTTGAAGAAGTAAGGAAAAGGATGCAAGAAAAGAGTGCTCTGATCATAACACCACTGAAACAGAGACCATCTGACCTGTTGTCTGCTAAAATATTTTTTGATATAAATTTTGTATTAGCTACACTATTTTTCTATTAAATACATTTCAATCTTGACAGGTGCACAATAGTCTGATTTTCCTGGAAGTTGAAATGGTCAAATCAAAATTCAAAACTGAAGCAAACACCTCTTACTTCTCAGCACCAGGGAGATGATCCATTAATATAATAGCCATGAGCCCCAAAAGATGAATATAGCAGACTGACAAGTAGACCATTTATATGAAAACACTGGAAATAATCATTTGGGGGAAAAAAAAAAGGAGAAATAAAAACCCGGGTTTCTCCCAGCTGTAAGCCCCTCTGGGTCAGCTTCACCAGAACACAGGCAGCTCTTGTTTGAACATATACAGGTATGCGTTTACTGGAATCTTCATTAAACTTGAATTGGGAAAGATTGGCTCCAATGGGAAAGGATTTTGTTTTTTCAAGGTGCAAAGGATTTTGTTTTTTCAACCTGTGTCAAATAAATATTCAGCCTGTTTTGTCTGTTCAAGTAGAATGTGCTGTCCAAAAAAAAAAAAAAAAAAAAAAGGAAAGAAAGAAAGAATAATCCTTCAAACACATTTTTACTTCAGACTAATGTTCACCTGTGTGAAATAGAGCACTTTTTCTCTTCCTGCGTTGGAGAATGACCGAAGGCTGATTGACATCCTTAGCAGAATGGCAACCTTTCAACTCCAGACTCTGCAGACATTCCTCTTCTCCTCAGAGCCTTTGCCTTAGAGGCACTTGGCTGTCTTGTTTATTTGATTGTGGTCAGATAGGAAGACTGCACTTTGATAGACAGCTGTTCTCCTGCTAGATACTAACAGATTTGGTCTGGCCTGTTTGTATGTGTTTTTTTTTTTCTTATTATTGTTTTTTGTATCTTCTTTTATATA
>NW_009933912.1:28523-33762 GCF_000696875.1 Nestor notabilis | reverse complement strand
ATTATTTATTTATTAGAAAAGAAAATTAGAAAAGTCCATACATCTGGACTCAGTATGTAACCGAGCTCCTCATCTCATGAAAAGGGCTTCAAACCTGCTACATACTTGTATGAATGGCATCAGCAATGGATTAACTACTACTGTAGGTAAACAGATATTGCTCCATGCTGTGTAGCTGATATTATCATAGGAAATAAATCAATAGCTACCACCTACTAGGGTTTCAAGCTATTCAGGCTTCAATTAGCATTAGTATTATTTTCTAGAGAGTCCACAGTTCATTAGCAAGACTTGACAGTCCTGACAGCTGGTTCTTTGGAGCATTGCTGTAGAGTATTCTTCAGTGACCTTGACGAACCTTTTAAATCACTTTAGGTCTGTTTTGGAGAACAGATTGTCCATGATGAATTTATAACCTGCACTGTTACTGGGGTAGCTTTCTTGGCCAGCTTCTGTTTCCCACTTCCAAACATCTGCTATTCAGAAATCTAAGTCATCACCTGGATATTGGATGAACTTAAGTGTATCCAAGTGATAGGAACATAATTTGTCTCATTTCCCAAGTAATATACTGTGGTAATTACGTATTTTTCTAATTCCAATAGTAGTGCACATTGCAAAATGAAACTACTGAAAGTGAGCTTTTCAGTCATGTAAATCTATCAGTATGGTCTGCAATGTCTGTAACTGTTACAGAAGCATTTACTGTCATGCCCTAGAAAAAGTAAAATTTGGTTCCTTTAGAATCCTTTTTTGTTTTGTTTTGTTTAATTTCACCATTGCTGTTTCCATGTCAGCTAGCAACATCCCTCCCTATAATTCTGCACTTTCTTCTGAATCAGACCGCATTTTGTCTGTCACCATAGAGTTAGGATTTTTGGACAACTGCCCAGACCCTCAACAGAGCCCGTTCTATCCTTTGTCTTTCTAGTGTGCACTAAGTGCTCATAAATCACATTAACTAGAACTGAGGCAAAGCAACAAATTAAACAAATAACTATAATGACCGGCAGAGAGAGCAGAGACGTCTTTATAATTGCTCAGTTTGCTGAGTACATGGATATTAACATGACTCACTCCAGGGCATTTATGTTGTAACTTTTGACAGGTGTGATATGACATTGTTGATTTTGGCAGATATCTCTAGTACCACTCTAGTCGACCTTGAAAAGTCAGCATTCACTACTGTGGCCCTTCTATTCTTTGCGAAACTGAACTTTAATCCTTTTGCTCAATATCAAAACCAAAATCTCTGGTTTACCTAATTTTATTGATATTTGTTGCTTGTATCTTCCAAAGAATGATTGTTGTTATAAACTGTGGCAGTTATCTCGCTTTATAATCCCTTTTCTTGTCTAAAAGGGACCTGATATTAGCCTGAAAAGGGTTTGGTATGCCAATCATCCACATAAGCAACTCCTACTTCTTCATCCCTAAGGATAAGGGAATAAAATTGGAGCATTATTTTAATGATTCATACCATACGCAGAGTCTAAGCTGCTTCCATATGAGTCTGTTCAGTCTGAAAGTCCTGCAGGCTTTGCACCGCATCTTTTTTTTCAGCAGGACTTACTCCTGCAGTCTCATCTGCATAAGCAGGATCACATACCTTCAGGGTCAAAGCTCACTTTTGTCTGGCTTGAACATTTTCCTGGCACAGTGAGCTGGGCTCTATGTAACAAAGACACACATTGACCAGTCAACTCAGACTTACAGACGGATTTGGGTTCTCATTGTGTTTATGTATTTTCGTGAATATTCTACATCAGTCCACCCCCATTTTGTGCTAAACACAAAATTCAACAGAATGGAAAATAACAAAATATAACAATGGCATGAGGGTCCAATTTAAAAAAAAAAAGGGGGGGGAACCCCCAACACCCAAAAAACACTTCCCAGTCCTTTTAGTTATCTGTATTTATTATATTTATTGTACGCGATAGTGGATTTCTTTCACAGGCTTTTCTCCTTTTTGTTCAAAAATGTTAACAAATTAATTTCTTCAAGAATTATCTTTATCTATAGTAACTCAGGACCTTTGTGTGCCGTTTTCATTTCTGTTGAGCAATGTCTAATTGTTCTAATGTTTCAGCATTTCCCCATGAAACTTCCACAATATCTGGAATTACTGGTTACTCACAGTTATTGCACACTGCCATTTCCATTCTCTGACCAAGTGTCAAGCTCCAGCAGCTTAAACATTTGTAATCAGAAAATTTCGTTGACATGCACATGAAGATAGTGATTTGGACACTAAGGTGGTGTATTTCAAAATGAGTTGGTTTGATAAAGATCATCTTAAAAATCAAGTACTCTAAGTGTATCCCTATTTGACAGAAAAGTGTAAACTTTCTAAGATTTATAACTTGGCTTCTACACACATTCATTTCAAGAAAATTCAAATAATTGAATGTCAGTGAAAAGCTCCTTCAAATGGGGACATAAACTCAGCTGAAATAAACTTATTTTTCTCACAGTGAAATGTTTGAGGAATATTCTTTTTCCTTTGCCAAGTTCTGAGACTTACTGACCTTCAGGTGAGTGTAAAGTAGACCGCAGTTATCACTGCAGTCTTGTCATAAAGTTTAGACTCCCATAATTTAAAAAAACAAGTGATGACCAAAAAACAGAATCACCAAACACATTTTGTGCTCTAATTATGAACACACACTAATTAGAACTCCTAGGCAAAGTCAAAGACTGATTTCTTCCCTGGTGTTCAAAATGTACAGGATTAAAAACATTCTAATATATATAAAAAAAAAAAATTAAAAAGGCAATAAAATTATTCCTCACATTGCTAGCAAATGCACAAGACACTTTTACTGTCCAGGGAATGCATTAAGTGACTTAAGTGAAATACTTGCCTTACACAGCAGTCTTTCATAGCAGGCTATAACTAGTAATCTACCCAGGATCAGAGCCAAAGAGGGATTAACCCATCACAGAAGACATTCTATTTTAGGCAGCAGGCACAAATGCCTGGTGACAGAACACACTGAGCTTTGTGCAATATGCCACTGCAGTTTGCTGCTTGATGAAAAAGAATACTATAATTTATCTTAAGCTCATAATACTGTGTTGATGCATCACACCTGTCAAATTGATGTTAGCATAGTGAACTCATGAATCAGATGTATCTTCCAAAACTCTTTTTTGGTGACTCTTGTACTTTAGAAAACACAGCTACAGCTTAACAGCAGCATTCTTTCAACATAGGAAGAATCAGATCCTTCTTACCATCTCAGAAGGTCCTCACATTTAGAACAGAGAATTTAGATTTGCTAACTGATCACATTTTTTATTCCTTTACTAAACTGACTATTAAGCCATTTTTACAAGTGACTTTAGTTCCCAGAGAACTATGTTTTAGTCTTTGCATGAGAATTCATTAATCTAATACAGGAATTGCATTAGATACCTCTTTCTGGGCAAGGGGTATGTGTGCACTACTTTGAGCTATTATATGTAGCTATGACTAGATGTTTCTGTCTAGTCTTGTTCTACTACCTTTGAAAACACCTTAGACCTTAAAGTTACTGGTCACAAGAGCTTCTGTTTGCAAAGCAGAACTGTTTAAAATTTGAGTAGGTTAACTTTCCCACAGGCATCCCCAAACCCTCTAATTTAAGGGTTTGTTTAACCAGCTGTAGTTTTGCCTTCTATTCCTCAGTAGAATGCTGATTCAAAACCATGTATTCTAGGATCACAGCACATGCCCATGTGCTATAAGACTGCAGTCATTTCCTTGGAATGTTTCACACCTGCCTGTGCCAAGGGATCTGACATAACACTCCAGAGGCTCAGAAAATCTATTCAACTGTCAAAGGGAATGCTCATAGTAGATGGGGAATTATATAACTCTCAAATTCTGGGTATGTTACCTTAAAAGCCTTTCTGACCAGCACTCCGAGATGACAGACCAAGGAATACAACTTGTAGATGAGAAAGTCAGCTTGAAAATTGAGTACTTCAGGTTACTTTGTATAGTGCACATTACCCTTCTTTTAATTTATTCTGGTGGTACTTTGCTATTACTGATTTTAAAGTGCAGTGAAGAGTGTATTGAAATCATATACATTAATTTTCATATAATTTAAAACATTTTTCATAAATTAGATTTGTTTTCTATAGAAGTATTTCACATTTCACATAGTAGAGGAATGAACAGCTATTTTCTATTTTGCTTTATCTTCACGAATGCATTTGTGGTACTGTCTTATTTTATCAATTATACTGTCTTGTTTTATCAATTGGTCTCTGTTCTAAACACACAGTTATTTACCTCCTTGTGTAATTCTTCTATTTGTCCAGCATGTGTAGTCATTCACAAACATAATTGAGGTTATCTTTGTACCATGTTGTAAGCTGATAGTCTTATTGCCGGACACATAAATAGCAGAATTCTGCACTAAGTTGGATTCCAAATTCCAAGCACTTGTACAAAGAATTTATCATTCTGTGCTATCATCTTTGTAGAAAACACAGGCTTTTGCTTTGAATTGCAGCTTTAAATGCTCAGCATTTCCAATGAAGTGCTCAGCAACTAAACTTAAGTCTTCAGAAATCAATAATTGCATATGGAAAACCAGACTAAATTTACACTATACAGAACTATGTGACAGACTCAAGGGTAGAAACCAGTTTCCTAGAGGGAATGTCTTTTTTTGGGGGGTTTGGGGGGATTTTTTTAAGTTTACCCATTCCATTTTATATATCTCACAAATTCTCCAACAAATGGAACTGGTATCCCAGAGACAGCAAACTAATTCAGCCACAGTACAGATCTACCTGGTGCACTGTAGTAGGCATGGCTGAGGGGAAAATGGTGTGTGATCATGTCATTTTAGATCAGAACTCCATAGGTTACAAAACTAGAGGGGCCCATCTTGATCATCTAGTCTGACAACTTTTATAGGAACAGGTCATGGGAATGGCTCAGAATGAATTCTCCTTTCATAATGCATAAGTACAGAGGAACAAAATTAAAAATATGCAGGCAACTTTCATTCTGACAGTCCACAATTTTGAATGTCTTTTGCAGTGTAGGTCTTTTTCAAGAAAGGAAGATGAGTATAACTGTTTCATGTTTAATTCCTAGTTGCTGTTTTTCCAAAGCAATCAGAAATTCCATCAAAACAAACTATAAATATCCTTCTGATCCAATTTCCTTCACTCTGGGGTGTGTAAAGTACTGGCCTTGTAGTGTGCCAGTGAAGTGACCGTGTTGTCTTACCAG
>NW_009933912.1:0-28492 GCF_000696875.1 Nestor notabilis | reverse complement strand
GGAAAGAGGCTACAGAAGCACTGCTACCACAGATGAAGGTATGTCATTTGCGGGGCAGTGAAGACGGGGTTGGGGTGTGGGCCCATCTTTACATCTGGGAAAGAGGGAAGTGGGACAGAAGGAGAGAGGGAGATGTATTATACCTTATTCCCTGCATGCCATAGTTGGTGTGTTCTCATTCAGTGGCATGTGTTCCTTGGAACAATGCCCACCTCCATAATTATTTTGCTATTTTATTTACTTATAGACTAAGTATGGTTTCTAAGTCACCCATTTTAGTAGCAAACACTTATGCCACTATATCATTTATAAGTGCCATGTCTCAGTTAGCTTCACCTAAGGAGGTATCTAATAGACAGTTTCCCGGTTGATAGTTTGCAACTAATGAGCAGTAAAACTTGGCAGTCTCTCTGTATATATTAAATATCAGATTTCTATGTCAGTGTCTGGTCAGAATAGGGTGGATTGAGCACTCAGCAAACAGCAGAAGGAGTCCCTTCTGCTCTATGCATCAGCTGAAAGAGCAGATCTGTTGAGGTTCTGTCAGCAGAAGGCAACGCGGGGGGGAATATAGGAAGCAGCAGAGTGCCTGCCCCTGCTGCCTTCCCACACCATCACTGCCCTCCCTGCCCCAGGCACCAGGCTGAACATCACACGGTGTCTGCACTGAGCCCCAGGTTTGATAACAATATCAAAAGCTTGTAATTGTGGGGCAAATCCTGCTCTGTGGCAGACATGAATACAGCTGGATTTGAATAGTTAGACATTTTTTCATATATGAGAATGTGCATAAGCTATTTCTCTCATCCAAATGTCTCATGTTTTAATCCAATCAGCCAAGAAGTTTGATCCCAACTACTTAGATTTTATTTACAAAATCAAGCAGAAAAGGCCAGCATAAGCCCCATTGTACTTCAAATATTATTTTACTCCCAGTCGTCATGCAGTTAATGCTGTGAAAGTAACAGTGCTGTGTTTGGGGGATGGGCTAACTCCCTGCCTGAATGTTTCTTACCTAAGAAGGGAAGAGATCTTTCTTATTGCTGCTATTAATCTGACAGTAGAGCTGGAGGGGCCAATTCAAATATAAGAGCTAAATTTAATCTGAAATTATCAATACCCTGGAACTTGTCATGTCCCAAAAGATTAGGCCAAATAGCAGCATCATGTATTCTGAGCTCATGTTGCAAACCACTGTGTAGTTACTAATTCTCTTAGGGACAGCATATTTCTTCCTCCTCACACGTTTCTAGTGGGTAGACCATGCTAATGAATTTGACATTCAGTGTTCAGACAATCAGTGGCTAACAACATACAGAAAAACCTTCCTTGAAGCCAAGCAAAAATATATTTCACATCTCAGTCATAAGGGAAAACATTTATTTTTTCATCCAAATGGATAATGCCTTCACCATCAGTAAGAGAATTTTTAAAGCTAATATTTGCTCCTGACTTACAAATCCTATAATGGCACAGTGTGTATGAAGCTGTGTACTACAAGCTTAGGGTGTCATCCATCCACACACAGCTTATTTCAAGACCAGGGTCTTAGCTATTTTCCAATCATTACTGTACCATGCATCTTAAAGTCACCATGTCACTGGTGCTGGCAGCTTATCTTAACACAATACACAATGATGAGCTTTGGACTCTGAGCAATTTGACACCCAGTTTAGGTGAAGCTTTTTCTAGGGGTTAGATTCTATTTTTTCTATGTTACAGGGCTGTGGTTTTCTGTATCCCTGGATTCTTCCTGTATTGTACCTCATATGGAATGACCGCATCATGTAACAAAGGGCTGATTTTTGGTATTAGTGGCCTACTAGAAGCTAGGAGTAGGCTTGCTACTGTGATATTCTATGATGTTATTATACTCTTGGTTCTATTGAATCATATAATTTGTAAAACTGTTGGTTATTTTTTTCATGCTTTATCTCATCTGCACACTTGCCTTGTCTCAGGTCTTGCTCTTGATACTCCTTTTCACCATAATTTTACTCAGTTTGAAGAAAAACTGTATAATATCCCATGCCTGTCAATAAAACTCAGAGGATGAAGGAATAAAGGTCAAATTCAGCTCTCAGACTTAGTAATTTAAAACATGGAATAGAAATATGGCAGCTTTCTGTGCAGTTTTGGTTGTGTTTTAGTAAACTCACAGAACATTTAGATTCTAAAGGGACAGGTACTGTGATGTTGCTATTGTATAAAGAGCCATCAAACCTCAGGAGAATATTATAAATCATTATTAGAGTCTGCTTCTTATTCTTTTTCTTGCTCAACTAGAAATAGTGGTCCAGAAACTGGACCAAAAAGACCCAACACTGACATTAGTGGTATTTAAAGACAGATTTTTATGAAAAGAGATAGTTTTAACTATGTACTTACTATATTGAAATCAAAGATTTCATTTGACTTCCGTGAGAGAAATAGTATGTACTCTAAACTGAGACAAAGGAAAAATTACTCCACTGAATTCAGCTGAGTTTTGGCACTTTCAGAATATTGGAAACTTAAAAAATTTCAGAGTTAGTGTATGTATATTTGTATTCACCTATCCAAAAAAATGTATAAATTAAACAACACAAAATATCTGCATCTATCTCTAGCTACACAGTAGAATAAACTTACAGTGTAAACATGTGAAATGCATAATTACTATTATTTTAAAGGTAAATCCAGATTATCCCAAGATCTTAATGTCAATCTGCATTGGAAAAAGCAATTTTAGCATGAAAACAAGGTTGAATGTGTGGACAGAAAGTTGAGCCCCAACCCTGTTTTTAACTTCACTCTTAACATCCAGTTGCTGGACCAACTGCAGCAGCAACTGGTTGGCTTGGATCCCTCTTTTGCTTCTGTTTGTTTTGATATGACTGACATGGCACTCTGTTAAAAGTTCTTCCTCTTTGAATAGCTGTTTTGGAGACTGTAGAAGCCTTTAAAAAGACCCTAAAAAAGAGAGGAGAAAAACACTGAAGATAAGAACCACCTGTTGTCTGTAGTATAGTGAGTCATGTTGTTGTCTGCTCCCCCCCAAAAGAACCAAAACATTTTCCTTGAAACAGTTGCCTCAGTGCACGCTGGTTTATTTATATGAAGGGTGTCCAGTTCTGAACACTGTCACTCCTCACAAATGGAAGCCACTTAAATATTCTACGGACAACACACTGTCTCCTCTGCTTTATAACTGGCATTACCACCAGGCTACCCAGTGGTAAATGACCAGCAAGAGCTAAATTTTCCTTTCTGATTTACAATCAAACAGACCCTTCCATCATTCTATCATTCTATGTTACTTTGTTATCTCACTATTAGCCTGAGAATACATAACATTCGTCAATCAGAACATCCGTTTACCAGCCTCTTTATGCTTCATTTAAAGTCAATACCAAAATTGCCTTAGTATGCAATGTCAGAGTGAAATTTGCCCCAGCCCTGCTCAGCTGTGGATAACTCAAAAATGTCCCTGCTTAGCTTTTTACATTTGCAGAACAGGTGAGAGGAAAGACACAAGTACATACCAAGTGACCTCCTTCTGCAGCATCTCACAAAACCTTAACAGCAATGTAAATACAAGCTGTCTTCCTGCTGAACAGTTCTGAATGGTGCTCTGCTTTTCTGATTCATGGCCCATCCTGGAGCTTTCAACAGGGTACCATTCTGTCCTTGGTCTTGTGTATTGTTAATAATCACCCAGCTTCCTAATCTGACCAAACATCTGTAGTTCTACAAACCTGTATTTCTACATCACATAATGAGCAACTGCTCAGAAATACTATGGTTTATCCCACGAAAAAATAGAGTTCATTAGCTCACATAGAGTACCCAGCTAGTATTCAGTTAGGTGACAGAGCTAAACTATGCCATATAAACATAACTTGATCAAATGATCAAATATCATTCTATTGCCGTCAATGGCAAAAAGCACCCTACCAAACCAAATAAGGCCAGGATCTCACCGTAAATGAATTTCAGCCGTTTAAGTGGGAGGCAAGCATGCAAAGTCCTTTTTTAAAGCAAAATCACCACGTCATGGTGATACTTAATGATTTTTCAAGGTCAGAAAAAACTCTAGCCCTTAGAACTCTCAGAAATACCATAGAGAGATGCAAGCGTAAGCATAAAGCTTTAAGGAAGCTTTAAGGAAGATTTAACTAGCACATCAGTTAGTATTTTGCATTCAGAAGAGTTTTCTATTGAGCATTTACATAGGAGTGTTTAGTTCCCTAAATACAAATAGCCACTACCAAAAAACTGGTTTAATAACAGTGTAAGTCTGGAAAAGTATTTGAAATCCAAGTATGTTTTCTTTCAGTCTGTGGTGTGTCACTAAGTGCTCTTAACCCCACACAAAACTGGAAGTCTGTTTCCATGAAGAATGCAGAAAGCCTGTTACAACTTTCGCCTGTGTCTGCCAGAAATTCCAACTGAGGGATTTAATGGCTGACAGTTCTGCATATGTTTCTGTCAACGTGATCCTCAACTCCAACTGTGTCCTACAGAGAAATGCTTGAACACACGAGAGCTACGGCTGAGACACACAATGACAAAGGCAAAGTTGACACAGCGATCTGGTTTTAGAACAGAGACAATATCTTAATTCATCATCTAGAATAGAAAGTGTACTGCTTGAATAGAATGCCGTCATTCATAGCTGGATTGCCACCATACATGTTTTTATATAAGGTAGCAAATAGACTTGATACTCTCTATTACCTGTTAATTTATTAGAAGTATTTCACTGCAGGTATTGACAGCTTGAAGTCTGATATAACTTGCTTTATTGTGTTGTCAGTTTACCTGCTGTGCCTCTCAGCCAAATTCCTCTGTTTTGCTATATATGGGAGAATCTGATCTCATTAACAGTTAAGCATAAATTGAGGATTACCTACAATATCCTGTAAGGCTTTAAGAAAGATACACATCACATTTCTTGTGTTCACTCATTCCTTTCAAAAGTGTGGGCTTACAAACTCAGACCTCAGCACAAGATGCTTGATAGTTTAAAAAAATGTTCAACAAAGCCAAGCTAGTGCATAAAATTTGGGTTGAACTTAGGCAAACTCAACGGTTTGGGCTCAGATTTTGTTTGTGTCTCAAATCAAAACTTGTGTCATAAACTCCAAATAAATAAATCCAGCTGTCATGCCATTCTAATCTCACTGCCTTCTGATAATGAAAAGAGAAGCATCTTCTTGGGCAGAGCAGGTGTTAGAAGAAAGCAGCCAGTCTGAGCCCCAAGCCCAGTACATGATTGCATCCCACTGGGTTAAGTTACAATGAAATCCAAATCATTCAGTGTGTGGGTGAAAGGAGGGAGAGGTCCATGCCTTTCCTTCTCCTTAGGCTCCTCATAAGTCTAACACTGCCTCTCCTCTTTGAATATGGCTATCAGCAAACCTGACACTGAACAGCAACTAAAGGATATTCATGACGACAGCAGCTGCAAAGTTGTTAAAAATACACAAAATTTCATCGTGTGGGTGGGGAGAGTGCCCTTGCTGAACAGAGACAGAAATCTTAGTGTCCCAATATTTTTGGCCACAGCTTGCTATATTTTGACATATAGTCTAGGAACCCCAATCTGTGTTGTCCTCATTGTTGTCCTTGTTGTCCTTGTTGAAGATGTCTTAAATGCAATCTGTTAAAATAAAAGTGTAAGGCCACTTCCTCCCCTCCTCTCTCCCATATTTTCTCTTGAACAAAGCTCTCATGTTCAGAGATGAGAAAAGAGAAATTATTCTTCCACCTGCTAGGCCAAGCTGCCTGGAGTAGCTAAAAAACCCCCAGCATTCTACAACTCTGTATGGCTTCCAGTGGATTGCTTAGCAGAGCCAAGATTTGCAGCTTTCAGCTGCTCCTGTGGGTTTGTGTGGCAAAGTGCACAGAAAATTCCATGCCAACCATTCCTTCAGAGCAGATGGGGAGAAGCATATTTACTAATCATTACAGAAGTTGTTATACATGTTTAAATCCTCTTTATAAAAACAATTTGCTTTTCATCCATTTATTGAGCAGCTACTAAGCTGAATTTCTGCTGACTACACATTCAAGTTTTTGCTTTCTTTCCAAGATCCAGCTGGGCAATGAATGGCAGTGACCACAATGTGCTCCCACTGTAGCTGTGACTCCTACCAGCCTTTCTGACAGTTAAAATTGTCTAGGATCTTACGGTTCTGTTTTTCTGAAAACAAGGTTAATAATTACAACAAATGCAGAATATAATATTTACCAAAAAAAAAAAAAAAAAAGGAAATTTTTTGGCTTAGCCTAGCTTTTTTCCATAGTCATATAAGTAACCTACAGAAATGCAGTAAACCAAACCAAGAGATATACCAGGTATAAGTGTTATGACTCAGTGCTGTACTTTGCTTTCTAGATAGATATCCAAGTCTTTCGGATTTAACTTAATCCTGAAAAAAGTGTGAATTCCTTGGCCTCTCTGAAAGCTTCTGGAAGCACCTAAAACAATTTTAAAAAATGTATTCTAAGACTCAAATCAACCTTTCTATAGCTGAAGGAAACAGTACTTGAAAATATCTGGGCATTTGACAGCCATTTTCGCTTGTTTTAAGCTGAAGGGAATGACTGTATCATTTCTTCTGCGTTTGCTGAAGAAACAGTAAATAAGTAACCCTGCATCCTCTCAAAATCACTGCTGCCCTCAGTAATTATCTTTATCCTCTATCATAAAATTAATACACAGATGACTTACAATATCAAACAGATAGAGGCAGGCCAGTTCTGTAGTTTCACAGTTGATAGAGGTGGTGGCCGCAGGAAGAGAATGAACGTGCACTCTGTTGCTTGTCTGCATGGGGTCTTCTTGCACATTATTCAGTCAATGATGGGTTTTGCTTGGTTTTCACTTGTTGTTTTTGGGACGGTTTTGCCTAGCAAATGCTCAGTACCCCTGTTGTATTTTCATCTCAACCTGAAATCACTGAAAGGGTTTGAGACAGCAACAAACTTTGTTCCCTGTAATTCCACCTGAGGTCCCACTCTCGGCAAGGACTCCTTGCTGCTACATTATTGTAACTATTAATAATTACTAATAACATTACAGCTATTCTTTTGAATATTCTGCAATATTTACTCCACTAAACCTTTTAGTATTTCTCTCCTCTCTGTGTTTGCCTCTATTTTGAGGAAATTTTCTATTGAATGAATTTAAAACCATTAGTTCTTTTTCTTTTATAAACCAGATTGAACTCCTTTATTTCAGTTATTTGCATTTTCTGTCCAGTTTACACTTCAGAACTTCTTGATGTTCCTTATAGATTTACTTTAAAGCAATACATAAAAATAGCTTAAGATATCATCTTGTGTCCTCAAGAAACAGTGTCACTTGTTTACAGCTAAGAATCATGGCTGCAGCTGCATGCAATCCAGGATCACACTGATCATTATCCCATGGTATCATAAGAATATTTTCTCTATTTGTAGCTGCAGATACACTAGAGCTATCAGTTAGAATGAAAATGTCTGCATGAAACTCTTATGAGTGAAATAGACACTGACACCAAAAAGCTTAACACCTAAAAATGTAAGAGAAACTGTGACAGGAGCAAGTTACATAAATAATCCATTTCTTATGAAAGAAAACCTAAAGAGAAGGAAGACAATTTGCCCCAGAAGCAACAGAACTGCAAAAGCGTGGTTTCCAGTAGATTTGCAACCTTTATCCCAATCTCTCTCCCTGCTGCATGCCTTATTATAATAATTACAGCTCCTTCTGTCTCCCTTTGAAATCTTCACTGGGAGAGAGACATCATGAGCTGTGGCTTGTTAGCAGCTACGTTTGCACTGACTGGCCACAGAGTTATTCTTGTATAGATAGTAAGGCAGCTGAGCTCATCTTCGGTGAGAGCTCTTTCTTAGTCTTCCCTTTGCTAATTTTCTCAAAACTTCTATAGCTTAATTGTCTTTGAGATTTACTTATCTTTCAGACTTATTTGAAATCACTCTAAAAGTTCAAAATTTCTTAGGTGAGGTATAAGCGGCTTAACAGACAGACAGGCAGGTTGACTGCATAAGCCTCTTGGCTTTAGGAAATTAGGCTAAGAAATACTACTTTTCTTTTGGCTAGATAGTTACAGCACTGTTAAACTGAAATGGTCAGGAGTTAATATTCCAAGAGCCATTTCCAGTAGTTACCTAGGATGTAGCTACTCTATTTTGAAGAGTGAAGAGTACTGGTCTAAGGGATTTCATTTACTGATATGAGCAGAGCCAGAATGTACCAGAACTTCAATGGGAATTTTAAAGAAGTAGCGATCTTTTGTCTGAACATGATAGCAAAGGATAAAATAAAGTTGAATATCACAGTAAATAGAAATGAATGATGTTCTAGGTCACCAGCAGATCTGAAGGCTTCTTAACTTCCACCAAAGAAATGAGAGTGACTCAGCTTCTTGTGTTTTTCCAACAAAAAGAGCACAAGCTCAATGGACTGATGGTAGAGCCAAACATAATCTATGTGTCTTTTTAAGGAAATGGTGTAAATTTGTCCTCTGATACAGTTTGACATTCATCATTCATCATTGCAGCCAGCATGAACTCTGCTTCTGCTGTCATGCTCTAGAACAAGAGAGATCCAATTTAAGTCAAAGACATGGCTCGGAAGAAGCCAGAGTTTTGCACTGACTCTGAAAAGTAGTTTATGCTGTGTAAGGTTGAGAAACATAACTTGTATCATCCCAACTTCACTATCTTTCTCTTTTCACAAGATAGAAGAAATTCACTTCAATGCCAAAATTTGGTCAAAGATAGTAGGCAGTGATTTGGCAGATATAAGTAACTGAATAATGTACTTAGGCTCAAAAGTAATTCTAGGAGCAGATCACCATATGGAGTGCAGACAGTTGTGGAAATGAGTGTTGAAAGAGGAGGAATCCAAACGCCTACTGATGAAAGACAGACTGAAGCCAGGAAAGTATAGGACTTCGAAGAATGAGAAGACAGAAACTGGAGGAAGGAGAAACTGAAACTGCAGGGAAGCATAAAGAGTAGTCTAAAAGATTTCATTAAGATTACTTTACTGTGAAGGAGAAAAAGATTCTTAGAAGTGCAAGTCTTATCTTGCATCTGATCATGTATCATCAGGACACTGAATTTTGGACAACCATGACAGGAATGTGTAGAGCATAAATTGTGGGACATTATTTTTGATATTGTTTTGCATCACAAAATATTTTATTGGAACCAGGTTTTACATTTATGCATATATATAAAGGATAAGTCTTAATATAATGAATAGTTATACTTCCCCAAATAGAACTTTGTTAACCTAAATACATGGCATTCACGAGATGTAGAGGGCATGCATACAAAACCTACACTTCCCCAATGTGTCATCTCAGCTTCCAGCAGCCTGCAGTTTAAAGATGTTCTGAACCAGAGGTTAGACCAAGATTATTGTATTCAAAGTCCCAAGCAACTTTGCTTCCACAAATCGGTCAAATTAAGTTTTTTTCACTTAGGCTATAAAAATGTTTCTTGGCAAAAAAATCTCCAATTTCATGGGCAACTGTACAAACAAAACTTCATGTCATTAGTTTAAATATGTTATATTTTCATTTAATGCTCTTTTCTGTGTTGTCAGTATTAATAAACAATAAATTTCAATTAAAGAAAAAAGTATTTTTAAACAGTTTTCCTTTTGTTCTGTTCTGTTAGTATTTTCTTTATTATTGCACTTGCTATTCTTACGTTCTTTCTAACTGGACTGGGGGGACTTTTCCATTTTTAATCGCTCTCACAACTTGGCAAAACACACTTTCAAGAATGTTTTTCTTCTCTTCAGAAGTACTTTGTTTCAACATAGAGAAAACTCCATTCTGAGAATCAAGTTTTCTAGACACAGTTTTCTAGAAAAGTTTTTACGAAAAAAAAACAGAAGATTTTCACATATTTATAGTACTCTGTTTTATATCAACTATACAGCTGAGAACTTAGAACTGAGAACAGTACAATAACATGGAAGGCAAAGAGGTGTTGGGAGCATACTCTTCTGCAAGCATGGGATTCTTAATTGTGACGAAGAGGAAGAATACGAAAAAACCAAAATCTGCAAAATCTGCAGTTTCTTAAGGGATGCCTGAGAGACAGTTGCAGCTATAAAACCAGATGGAGGGCAGAATTTGAGAGTCAATTGCTTTGTAAAAGAAATTCAAACACTGCAAACAGAAGGGGTCAGTCAAGGATATGATGACTGTAAAGCACCAAATCTGATCCAAAGATTTCACCCTGGTTCCAGCAAATTCCAGAAAAATGCACAGGTAATAAACAATGAATAATAAACAGAAAGCAATAACCTAAGTTTTATGACTGACCTCACTGAACTCAGTAACAGAGCTTCTTTTTCCCTTGTGACAATGCCTTAAGCTCTAAAAGGGATGACTTGGCTTTTTTCATAGATGAAGGCAATTTTGGACATGGGATGCAGTCATTATTTCTTCTTCTGACAAGCCCAGAAGTTAAGAAAAGAGAAAAAAAAATATTACTGAAGGATTTTTAATTTTCAAAAGCATAGGCTAATATGAGAACAAAAGCCCAAATCACGTGTTTTCTAAATGGATTTAGTTATCTGCTTATTCTGGTCATTTTTTTGGCAACAAGTTGACCACTGGAGTCTTGCTGCCTAGACTACCAAGATGCATAGTTAGTGTAATGGTGAACGTACAAGAAATGTGATTTAGCTAGCATTTAGCTAGGTCAGTTCCCAGCAGACCTAAGTTACACCATTTTATATAAATGAGCATGAGCAGATACAACAATGAAACTCTTGCTTTACATGCTGCTAAGGAAAAATTTATTGTTAGACAAGAGACTGTACCATAAAGCAGCATACATCAATCTGTGTTGTCCTATTTATGTGATACAACTGCAAAAGGAGGGTGACACAACCTCAAATTTCCTATTATTGACTGTGGAAGCAGCTGTACCGCATCCAGACTAAAAGAAACCTGAAAGTGTCAGCAATCACCATATAAGAAATACAGATCCTTAGCATAGATGTTGTATATAACTGAGAGCAGGCAATTGTTAATTGCATTTATGTGGTAAGTTAGAGCATAGAAGTATCTTTGTTTAGTCAACACAATACATATAAATACTTCATACGCAGTAAATTATTTCAAAATTGCAAGTTATACAAACAAGTTATTTCATGGATATCACATAGCACAGGAATTCGACATACTTTCCATGTCTCTTTATGAAGAGAATAAAAGATGTAAACTCAACAGATTATGAATTATAGCATATTAATATATGCTATATACATACAGCATATAGCATTTCTTTGCAAGAGGAGCACTCTGAGGCTGTTTTTAACTGCAGATCCAGGTTTTGTCTCTCTCATTATTCAGTTCCACACCATTTTGATGTGGAAATCCATAGCCACACACAATTAATGTTTGTATTTACATACCAAGAGGTCATATAAAGCAGAACAGAAATGGCTGTCCTCACTCTTTGAACTGCTCTGCAATGGGCAAGAAGTTTTCTTTTGAGCAGCAGACAAGATATTTCATGAGTAGATCCAGCCCTTTTCACAGCTTTATAAGGCTTTTTAAGTTTTACCTGACAAGCTACATAAATTGCACTGTCAACAGAGCTTTTCAAGCCAAAAGCAAACAGCTTATCTTTTTCCTTGATGAGTTCTGGTGAGTCTAATGTGTATGAACAGCACTGAGGCCCCTATTCAATCTTAGCAAGTTTGCTTCATTGTTAACAAGGTATTCAAATTCTACAGTTTTGTCATTGACGCCTTATAGACCAAGGGAACTAGTCAAGTTCCACAGCACTAAGTCAAATGCTTTTACAAGTAAAGGTTCTTACACTATAACCTGGTCCAAAGTGCATGTTGACAAACACAGAGGAACATAAATTCCTATGTAATACCTCTGATGAGCTCTGTATGCACACCAATTGGCAGGTCCTTAGATGATTCTATATTCAGTGCTAGATGCAAATTAAATCTTTGCCATGAGTTCTCACCATTTAGAGATTGTCATTTATTGTTAATGAAATGAGCTTGCATTCCCTTACTGTCATACTTTTCTCAGCAAAATACTACTAGGATTCTTTGCATGGCATTCATGCTCAGACATCAAATATTTCTGGGCAGTTTACCTCAAGAAAGTATCACATTAAAAGATCAGTGTGATAAGTACTGGGAACAATTTAAGCGCAAATGTTGTCAGATACAATAGTTCTTAAGCTATCAGTTTGTGCTTTTAAAAATGCAGGAAGATACATATCCTACTGTTCCATTTTGGCTCTGTTACTGCATAAGCAAGGTCATTTTAGGTGATCTATATATAGAGAAAGATCTTAGTCTCTTGAATACTACACTGAAAAAAACCCCTGTATAATTGACTGCTACAGGGAGAGGATCTAGCTCATTATTTGAATTACACATCCATCTGTTTCAGTCAGGATGGTTTATAAAGAGGTTGCAAGAGTTAGTTGAAATTGTCAAATAGCACATAAGATAATTTTAAACTATAGAAGAGATTTAATATGCTCTTGGTTTTGTGAATCAGCAATTTTTTAAAGGAGAAAAAAAAAAAAGAGTTTATTGTGTAATCCAAGAATTTTAACAAGCTTATACTATCCTCTTTTTGGCCCTGGACTATCCATTATGCTGAGCCTGGATTTTATGTATTCCTTGCCCCTTTGCTTCCTGATTAATTTACTGTATTCAGTTTAGACTCTTATGTTATTTCTCAATGTTAAATATTAAAACAGAAATATTAAGTCATAGTTAACACAACAAATATATATATTTATATATCTTTTACTCTTTTCTTCCTCTAAAATATTACGGGAATAAAGAATGAAAATATCTCTCTCCACAGACTCTTGCTGTATTTCATCAGCATTTAATTTCTTCATGTTTTGGCTACTAAGAGATTAAGCAGATTTGGACTATGTGATTTTCTACAATCTGTTAATGTGGCTCACATGTAGGAACACTCATTTTCTATGTTCTTTTTCCTTGCTTTTTGTATTAGTTGCCGTAAGCTGGGCCCCCCAGTGTGCCTGCTGCTGACGTGTAATCCATTTTCCTTTTCCTTTGATCTTTCATGAAATCACAGTTGGAACCTGATTTTCATGATCTGGAATGTGTATGATCTCAATGGGAATCATTACTAGTAATTTAATTTTTGTTTTACTCTTTATTATGTACATATCCTTTTTCAAACCTTTCGGAGACCCTAATTTCTTTTAGCTCTGTATCCCTATAAACAGCTTGCTTTTATGGTTTTTAGTATAGATGCTAAATTCAGAATGCTGAAAGATGTATTACTCTGTAAACTTATGCTTTCCACGTGATGTGGAAAAGTACCTCAGCTGCTTCTGCAGAGTTCTGTATGAAAATATATAAATCCAAAATGTTTTAAGTTATTTGAATCTTCAATGTTTCAGATGTCTGACTGCTGCTACACTGAGAAGAAAACTCCTTTCACAGCAAATAATTTATTCAGTTCTCAGTGTATTTTCTGTTTTCCTATGATCAGAAAAATATCTTCAGTTGAAGTATTTCATAACTCCAGCTTTGGGTTGTTGTGGAAGAGAAATAGGTTCATGGAGATACTATCAAGAAACTAATTCAGTGATTCAAGGTCTCCTTATTGATTCCAGGTACTAGCATGGGGAAAGAAGCAAAAAACAATTACTAAACAAGGTAAAATTTATCCTATGATAAATAAGGTTTCAGATTAATCAATAGACATTTTGATATAGTTCAGCTGCTCACAGTTAAGGAGAAGATGGTTGGGAAAGAGACTTGGAAAATAGAGGAAAATCAGAAAACCTCCTTCAGTAACTAGACATAGCAAAGTGCAGAGAGAATGAAAATGTGTGTATTTGCTCAGACTAGAGTTGAAAAGTTCTTTAAGCTTCCATATGTGGCTTTTCTTCTCCCACAGGAAGAATAACTAGAAAAAAAAAATTATTTTCAGCTGAGTTTTAAGGGCTATAGGAGGAAAGTTGATAAACCCACAAAAGTCCAGATGCTCTTCCTGTTGCTCCAGTTCAGAGCTAGTCAATCAATAAGGTCATTCTTCATATGTGAGACCAGTGATTGTCAGGTGTTCTTCCAGTTCTGCCTCCACTATAAGCTTTTTGTGAATGCTTACTGTTGTTTAGTTTGAGTATGTTACTTGTCGCAGAATTCATCCTCCAATCCAACTCATTAGAAAAGGTGCCTTAAAACAGGTTAGTTGAGTACTTCTCCTTATAAAGACTGCTAAAACCATGTCTCTGCACTTGGCTTTCCTATTTTTATGACAAAGAACCAGAATTTCCCCAGACCTACATTATTTAACTCTTATTTGAGAATATTTTTGTGTCTTTTAGATAATAGATGAGGTGGGAATTTCCCAGTAAATATGTACTTGTGTCATCAATTATTAATAATTGACAATCAATTTTTTTCTGTCCAGAAGAATGGATCAAGATAGAAATTAAGAATTTCTCTTTTTTTTACCACAGGAGATGTGGAAAGCTTAACCTACAAAATATACCCGTCATACGTTCATTCTTAGGCCTACTATGACCACATTAGCTCAATAATTAAGTGTGGCATCCCTGCTATTTACAGAGATGAAGTGCAAGGTTAGAGATTCCATTGTCCTCAAAAACGAGGCAAGGGGTTTTACTATTTTTTCTCACCACTGCAATTTCTGGCATCCTCATGTAGGCAAGTTGAAGATAATCAGTCCTTTATGATACCACTCTCATAGTATTTTTTTTACAGCTAAATATAAACCGCAAATGTTATGAATCCCAGTCTCCGGTCTCACAATTGCAATGAACAACAGTTTAACATTTCCTTCACAAAGAGACATTTACCCACTAGAAAGGTGGATAGTTTTCATATAAGGCTGCCGTTACCTCTTTGGTTACCTTCCTTCAATAACAATTGGTCATAAGTCTCCTCCACAGTTCAGAGGCAACAGGATGACTTGCAATATTGGATGACTTTAGTAGCTCTCATACTCCCCAAACGGGAGTAGAAACCGAAGTGCATTTGAGAGGCACAAGGCACTAACACTTCATCCTGGCCAGCCTCAGAATATTGCTTCTGAGAGTCCAATTTAGATCATCTCAAAAAAGCAGCTCACTTGAGTAGGCAAGCAGCAATCTCCCTGAGACGGGAGGAAGACGGGAGGAAGACAGGAGGCTCCAAAGAGGAACACAGAATTACAGTCAGGCTGCCTTTCTGTGTCCCACTGGGCTTTTACTGCCTGTCAAGAAAGCAAAATAATTGAGTCTACTGACCTGCCCATGCTCTCATCCACCCATCCCATTTTTTGTTAATTATTTACATAACTTGCTTGAATAAGCAATGTTTTAAAACAGAGCCTTTAAAATGGCTCACAGAGATCTAACATTCACTATTTGCCAAGCCAGCGTTCTGGCCGCACATCCACCTGCCCCCAAGAAACAGCAAGGTTAGACAAACCATAAAGTTTTTCTCAGCATAATGGCGTGTTTCCAGATTGACAGTGTGCTGCAGCTGACAATGCCTATTCTCCCAGCTGTGGTGAAGGACAGAAAATGCTCGTGTCACTCCCTCTGTTTTTACATGAAACTGAAACACAGGACCGGAATTTAAATAACTCCACTCAGCAGAACCAGGCTTCAGTCTGAACAGTATTGCTTTTAACCATAAAAATGTCATAACTGCTACAGACTATTCCACAGACTGAATTTGGGAGAATGTACAAAGACTGGAGATTATCACATAGTGGATTTCTGCTATCCAATTTTACGGATAAAGGAAAAGGGAAGACTGCTGTTTCGTTTAAAGTCAAACAATGTTTCCCAGTGCAACATTTATTCCTCTATTCATTAGGTTTTGTACTGAACTAAGTTACTGTGATTCATTTGTGAATGGCACATCATTTATTTATCACCAGTGTCGGATGGTCATACTTAGAAACACAAATACTGTTACAATATCTGGAACAGGTGCTATCAGCAAAACTGGTCAAGTGTCAGCCCCTGAGAATACAAGGAAAAGGGAAAAACATTCTTCAATGTAGTTTTGTTTCTTATCAAATATAACATTAGACACTGGTGATAGAGAAGCAAAAAAAAAAAAAAAAACAACTAGTCTGAGTAATATTTTGGGTTCTAAGAAATGTGTACCTAAAGGTGAGATTGTTTTCAGGCTTTTGATTTTCAGACTGAAAATAAGAAAAATGTTGATGCAAAGCAGTAATTCCCGTAAACATCCTAATGTTGCTGAAAAAATTCCATTGAACAAAACTGGCAAATGAAACCATTGTAGTCTTTAGTTTCTATAAAGCTTAATAACATTGGGTAAATAAATATCCAAACTCATAGGCCACAATGTGGCAAAGTATTTAACCATACTTTTTAAAGAAAGTATTCATATTCAGGCTGTCATTTAAGTATTCGTTCAACTTTTGATATACATAGTCTGGTGATTTTCCTTCAGAATTTTCTCACATTACTTTCAATGCCTGAAAACATGACATTATATCAGCCAGTTTTCATTAGAAAACCTAAGACACATTTATATGATAATGGCAGCAGCTATCCTGGCCAAATATCTCTGTCAGGCTTTGTCAGGCTCTTCTGTGGGTATTCGGGCTACAGCCCAACACCAGAGCACAAACCATCTGAATGGTGGTTGGAATACATGTTAAACACCAGTTGCATGAAGAGATTCCAACAGTTCCTCCAGGCTGTTGAGCATGGCATCAGAACTACTACTGCCTTCTGTCCCCTAAGCCTTAGCTTCAGGCTCCTCAGCTGTTCATTTGAAGTGGGGAGTCAAAGTCAGTCCAGCGCGGATATCAGCCTGCCTACTCCTCTCACACTTCTGGCTACAGACTAATTAACTATTTAACCAGGCAACCCTATCCACCAGCACAGGTGCAATAGAAGAAAAGTGTGTTTTTCCTATGCTCTTTATTCAGAAATAATACTTTACCCAATTTAACAGTGAAAAAAACCCCAAAAGCAAAACCAAACCCTTCATATTTCAGGCAGCTGTTAGATACAAAAAATATCAACTCATATGGTCACATAATCACAACTATATTATTCCATATGCCACAGAATCTGGATATTCTAGGAACTTTGAAGCAAGCAGTCAATATCCTGTGGAACTGACCAGTTTGGAAACAAAAGATTTGCAGCACTCTAAAGTGCTCTGAGAAGACACTTGAGCTAGCTTGAGGTTTAAGGGGAAGTCCACCCATGTTAAAAACCCATGTTAAACACCCTGAGTAGCCCAATGAGAGAGTTAGGCTTATAATCACTACAGTGTTTTCTATTACTGCAGTGTGAAGTGTAAACACAACCTTCCCAGTAATTAAACACAACATAGTTTTATAAGATAGCCGTATGGAGTTACTGATGCGTATAGACTTACGCAGATCCTGTGCTGGACTGGAACGATAATGCTGTATATGTCAACCCTACTGAAAAAGAAAAAATACTGTAGGTTGTTGGAGTTCTCTGACAGCTCCCTTAGGAGATAGTAAAAAAGTATTTATTATTTATATATAAGCCTGCATGTCAACACATTTTTAAATAACAGTGTACATTTTTCTGTCTAGCAATGGAAACTACATAATAAATTATATATGACATTTGTAGCTATTCTAAGAAAGTTGGTATTGCACAGCTGGCAATCTACAAATTAGATACAAAATGCTGTATAGCAGTGTTATTTTTTGGTATTCTGTTGATGTTTCTATTTCATTCCACTATCTATATAAAATTCAGATTAAATCTACTCAGCATAGCCTTCTGTAATCTGACAATATCTGTCCACTCTGTGCACTTTCGGATGTCCTGAGGTGGTATGCCAGATGTTAGGAAGGATGTATTTTACTTCAAAACCCACAGGTACAGAGCAAACATATTTTGAGATGCATACCATCTGGTACCTGCTTTTTTACCGGAGAACAGAGTGTGTTTAATCATTAAATCCCATCCTGCAGTACTTAAATCAAATTAATTCACACAGATATATGCATTTTTCTCCCTGTGGATTTTTCTGTCAAAATAATCTGGTTACTTTATGTGACAGCAGATGAAGTCACTGGACCAAATTCTACTCCAAGATGCAGACACATAGCCAACAGAAAGCCAATAGGTTTGTATGGGTGTGAATGTTCACAGAATAACCAGATATGAGAAATAGCTACACTTAATATGAAAAGTATCTTATATGCATGGTAAAGCATCATCTTCTATTTTTCTATTTTCATCCTCATGCTATTTGTTTATCAAATCAGAATTAACTTTATGATGATGTCAAGGATATGCCTCAAGATTCTTCACCTATTTTTTTCCTACATTATAGTTCTAACAACATTTCTTCTTTGGCACTATTAAAAATTCGAACAAATGAAATATTTACCTAGTTTCAATTAACAAAGGTTTTTTCAAAGAACAAATTATTAGAACTGTTGCTTCATAGCTTTCTCTGTCCATTCTTCCCTTCTGGGGTTTCTGTTCTCTTTTATTGCAGTTAATGATAGAACAAACCAGGTACTTATATAAGCAGGTTAGATTTTTGTCAAACAAGTTGTAAGAAATATTCTTGGTAAAGAGGATAATTATCTCCAGTCAGCTCAAGGAGTAAGATGTCCACAGGATTTTTTTTTTCTTTCTGGTCTGGCCTTAGATGCTCATGCCTTAGAGCTGTTGATGCTTGTGAATTAGTTTGCAGCTTTCATCAGATTTAAGCTTCATGGTACCCCATGGCTACTTTATAAGTAAGACCATCTTGTTTGAAAGACCTGCAATGTTCTAATACAATTCATGCTTCTTTCACAAACAGACAGTTATCAAAAAAAGAGAAATCAGAGTTTAAAGAACATAACATGAACAGCAGTATTAAATGGCATGTGCTGGTTGAGAGACCACAGTAGAGGCAAGAGTTGTGTTGTAAACAGATAACGGTGATAAAAGACTAAATAGAATTGTTACTGTTAGTAAATATTACTAGAAGATATTCTGTCAGGACAATAGTCTGCTATGAATTTACATGCTTGTGTCACACAGACAAGCCAGAAATATTTACTTCACAGGTATAGAGTGGAAATGAAGCATACTAATCATGTAGCTGTGTTTGTGTCCAATATCCACTGAATAATCAAGAAAGTGACAAAAAGTGGTTATTATTCTTTGATAAGAAATCAACTGAAATCAACTGAAATCACTGAAACCAACTTTGCACCAAGGCACAATTCAACAGGCTCTTCCAGTTCAGAGGAAGAATAAATGAGAACGAATGAAGTACAAGGTTTTAATTTTCAGATGCAACTTGATAAATTAAGCAAACTGGTGAATGGAATGACTTAGGCTGAAGAGGGTTATTTACCAGAAGAATAATTCTGGAATTTCTTTCAAGCAGATTTCAAAAAAGTACCTGGAATTTGCATCCATAACAAATTGAAAAAACTTTTAAGGAGAGAGTCTGTATTCAGGTGAATGATAGTAACTTTGAAAAATGAAAGCTTATTTTCACACTTATTATAAAAAAATATTGATTGAAGTTTTCACAGGAAGTCAGTATAGATTCATATGCACATATATTGCTTGTGGAAATGAAAATAGCACCCAAATAATTTTGCAGAAGCTAGAAGGCTGAATTAGATGAGTATCTCACTTTACCCCTTGATATCAAGCTCTCATCAGGTGCCACCACACTACATATGGAAAGTATTTTTGGAATCCTCAGTTCTTTCACCTTCAAGATTTTTGCATAACAAGATTCATTTCTGTTCATCTGGTTTTGCTCAGGAGAGCTGATGAATTACACATTCCTGTCTTATAAACATCTTTGGGCTGGATTTAAAGGATTAGAGCCAATTAATGAGCTGAAATTCCAAATGTTTCTTTTTGTCCAGGATTACAGATACTGGTCAGACTCCCCAGACACATAAACTGGCATACTTCTGAAGGAGTTTTGGGTCCTAAATCGTAAAACTTTCAACAGCATCAAGTGCAGCTCCATGCAGAAGTGCCATAGGCAGTGTCACAAATTTCATAATGCATAAAAACATTATATGCTTTTCAGGGAATTTAACATCTCCTTTCCCAATCCAAAGATTACACTAACCTTCTACATGCTGACAGCAGGACTTCCAGGTGACTGTCAGGCTTTGAACTGTGTGCAGCCTCTGACCTGAGATGATCTGGCAATCCTCTACTGTGGCTAATCCTGTCCAAGAAGGGCTATCTGCCTCTCTCCCTTGCCATTACACAGACGTACAGGCTTATTTCACTCTTAGATCTTGTTTTATTTTTACAGGGTATTTGCAGAATCATGAACACCTCTGTAGATATAAAGGATGGAGCCCAAAGTTGAAAGAACTGCTGCTATTTTGTTTTCAATTTACTCCTTTTTCTGCAGCACTGTAAAACAGAGCATGGGGGAAGGATGTGTGAAATCTAACTACAGGATCTTAACTTAAATAAACTAATTCACAAGAACAGTTTAATATAACAGTTTAACTTGGTAAAGAGATTTAGGGAAGCTTTTGGACCCTGTTGCTCAAAATCTCACTTAGCTTTCAGCTGCCCAGAAACACCAAACATAGTCTTCTGGTCATGGTGCTTTGTTAAAAGGATGCCAGGAGTTACTGGCTGGGCTTAAACCATGGCATAGGAGTAGACTTGGAATTAGATTATGTGATTGATTTAGTAACAATGTGATTTTGTAATGTAACTCATATATGAGCTACGAAGGTGAACAATAATGAACCTGGCAAAATTGAGTTACTTAATGTGACTAAATACGTGATATGCAATCTATCTGCTAACAAACAGATTCAAATAGATGCTTGAACAGCTTTCTAATTAAGAACAAGGGCTCACCCACCATTAATAGCAAAATACTAGAAATCAGAGTAAGATACTTAGTTAATAGGCCTTCAATTTTCCTCGAAGTTTTATTCTAGACTCTGCCAATGTTTTTACTGATGTTGTGTAAGTTATCCTTGTAATGTTTTTTCCAAGTCTGTCATCCACAGACTGCTACTTGTACATAAGACGTCAAGAGATAGTGCATGAAAAAATCCATATTTAAAAAGACAAGCAACCACAGCCCCACACATTCAAGGAAGGAAACAAAGAGAATAAGCCATACAGAAGCAACTAAAAGTTGCTACAATAAAGAAACATCCACATTTGAGCTTATTGTTACATTTGTTTCTATTACAATGTAATAGACACAATGTGTAATGACACAATATGTTTTTCATAAAACTTCATGTAAGACCTCTTGATTTGTCATGGGCTTTTAATAACAGGAAAAAAGGGCTTTGCTTCAACATTTTTTTTTTCTTATGACAGTGTAGCTCCACCAAAATCTAAAGGTTCATTGAAAATCCATGAATTACACAGGATGCAGTCTCTAAATTGCCCACAGTAGGGTATAAGGAAATCTGAGCTGCCTTTGCCAAGGCCATTGAGCCTCAGGAAAGTGGCACTCAGCAGACATTAACAGAATAGCGTGAGTTTCCTGACACCACAGCCAGGCTCATAACAGCATCTGAGCATATCTGCAAAGTCGAAATAAACCCATAGCTGAGCAGCTGTCGAAGAATGGTCCACACAGAAAGAAAGGCCTGAGATGTATGTGCAGTGAACAGGCTCTTTTATACTGTTTCCTTTTGTAAAGTTTGAAAGGGCAGCTTAAGCATAAAGGGAGTCAATACAACTTCAGATCTTCACAATATATATAAACATTTTGACATGTATGTGAGTTTAACGGGCAACTAGCAAGCTGACCAAAAATGTGACCAGAATAAAAAAGGCAGTTGTCATATTCATTTGAAGTGTCATAGAGTACACATTGACATAAAGATGTAACAATTGCACAACAGATGAATTTAATCTGAATTATATTTTTATGACATTGCTTATTTGAAAAAACAGTGCCAGACTTGGTTCTCACTTGACATGAAGAAAAAGTGAGTCTACACTGAGCCTACAAAATCTCCATGGAGTTATTCCCTCTGTATGCTGGTGAAAGGTGTCCAACAGACAACCTATACTGCAAATATTTTTGCACGTTCTTTTTCATTCAGGTGTTTATGTCCTCATATTTGTTCTGTGCATGCTGCACTTACTGCATTGCCTTTACAAGTGGGCAGGCAGTGAGCTGCTCTCTGCTTCACAGTGAACCCAGACCTGCCACCTGTAATAAAACAGTGCAAAATTATTCAAGTGATTGCTGAGGTTCTAACAGGACATTTGTGAGAGGCATTTTATATGCTTTGAAGTACTTTCTTATGTGCCTGTCAACAGCCATCAAGCTGAGGTACAAGAGTAAGGGCTGAGATACAATCTATCATTTGAACTAAACAGATTAATAAAATGAATGAAAATAGAACAAAAGCAACAAGACAGGTTTATCTATCCTTTCATGTTTTTAAGATGTTTCAATCAGAGATGGTCCAAATGTTCCAGATTTTAAATTTTCATTATGTACTATCAATAATACAGTTGTCAATAAGAATATAATCATGGGAAATAAGCTATAGATAAAAGGGTGATTTTTTTAATCTGTAAGATGAAAACTTTAGATACAAATGACCCTAAATGCTCACAAACCCCACTGCCTGTACAGAAGCAATGGCATTCCTCCTGTTGATTTGGCCACAGAGCATAATGTCTCAATCCAGGAAAACAATTTAGCACATGCCACTGAAGGACAGAAGCTGATTTACTGACAGAACTGGATCTAAGCCTGCTGACAGTTATTGCAGAAGAACCAGATAAGATTGCTCACGAAGTCGCTGGCCTCAGCTCTCAGTTCCTCTTCTCTGCAGGAGACTCATCAGGACTGAATTCCTTAAGAAATGTGAAGCCAACTTGCACTCAAGTTACTTTCAAATACTTTCACTTAGTTGAGGAATGAAATGACAAAAAGTGATTGACTAGCTTTGCAAAATAAGCAAAAGAACTTCCATATTTGCATTGCTCAGCTGCTTCTTTACAAAGCTTACCATTTTAGTTAAAACTCTTTCTTCAGCAGTTTGAAATAAGTTACAGGACATTGCACAGATACCTCTGAGGCAATTCTAAGAAGTTTTCCTATCATGCATTTCTGCTATAAGCTCTGACGGAATAGTAAAGTTTTTAAAAGGCACATCTATATATTATCAAAGATTTGGTCAAAGCTCTTCCACACACCACAAAAGAGGGCAGAAAGGGAACCAGGGGAGTCTTGTCCAGTTTTGGGGGTGTGTACATAGGCATTTGTGTGCAAGTGTGGGGTCTACACCAGCAGCTGGAGTGCGGCTGCAGTCTCAGGGTCTCACATGTTCAGGTGACAGCAAATGGGGAGAATGGGATACAGGGGCAGCTGCTGGGCAGACCAAGTGTCTGAGCACAGCTGCCAGAGGGATCCAAGTTGCGTGCATGTATATATATATTTCCAAGAGTGCACATCCATCCTCCACAGCCAGAGAGAGGAGTGGAATGGAGTCCACATGAGTGCTCTGTGTGTCTGTCTAATCTGTGTGGCCAGCCACGTATACATGCGATGTGCATGTGCCTACTGGAAATACATGCTCAGTCTTGCTACAAGCTGGTTCTGGGGCATGGAGCTGCAATAGCTTCAGTCCTCTCAGGGCTGTCAGATCCAGCAAAATATGTATTCACCTAACAATATGTTAAATAGCTTTTAGTGAGTATCTTAACTCACTCCCCCATTCTTTAAAAGTTTAAGTTAGTCTCCTCTGGCACTTGTTTAAAATTTTTCATGATAAATTCTATTTAAAAAAGCAGTTCAAAGTATTTCTAGAGAGTATAGTCAGCTATGAATTTCTTCTTTCAAAGACTTTTTGAACTTTACCTTTTTTTCACTTGTGGATATTTATGTATTTAAGTATGTTCATCTTCAGTGTTGAATTACCACAGAGCTCTGAGTATGCTGAATGCCAGAAAAGGTGTTATAAAAGTACTAAAAAAAAATAGCAAGGGGACAATTGCATATTATGCACTTCAGAATTAAAGAAGGAAGATCTCTTTTATATTTGGTGCTTTATTTTAAAATAAAAGGGAACTTTCTGGAAAATGTTGCTCTTTTTTTTTTTTACTCTTTAATTTGCATGTGATGTTACGTTTTTTTCAGATAAGTCTAAGGATTTCTAACTGGCGTTGACAGAAGTACCCTCACATTTTCTTAGGTAGAATTCAACTTGAAATACGCTTTAATTTTGTAATATGTCAGCATTTCTGGATGACTATTCCAACATAAAGAATTTTGTTATGTGTATCTCTTAGCAACTGAGATATTACAGCCTTAATTTCATAAAACTCTCGTGTTTATTAAATCCTTTTTTTGCACTACAGATTGAACGCATGAATTATCAAGTGTTGCCTTGGGCATGATACTACAGGCAGCTGTCTTGCACAAGAAAAATGCTTGATGTCTTTCTGAAAAACAATGAAGCCAACCCTGGACAAGCAAGAACTGACAAGGTCTTTCTGTTGCTGGACCCATTGCAGTCCCTACAAAGGCACCATCAGGTGGGACAGACCCACAAGTACAACCACAGATCTTGCCACAGCTGCTGGGTCCGGGAAAAGCTGCATATGTGATGTAGAGCTGCCTCAGAAGTGAGGTCAGGGGTGAAGGCAAGGACAAGCCGCAACCACAGTTTTCGTTCCCCACTTCTCCTTAGCAGCAGAAAACTGGCAAAGCCAGCTCTTCCCGTTCTCTCTCTCCTGTGGTGTTGCGTATGCTGCTGAGCAAACTGTAGCCAGTTTTGTGGTTTTTTTTGTTCCTGTGAGAATACGATCCACTGTCCTAGGATAAACTTTGAGAAAACATGGCCGCTTGAATGACAGTTTTACCTCACGGTAGGTAGTTGCATGGAGTGATGCTGGCAAAAAAATATTAAGAGGTTTAGCTCTTTTTAACATGTTCGCAAGCCACACAGTATCTTCAAGAGAGGAACTCAACCAGTGGCCACTCAGGTGCTAATTACATTTAAATATTTGCACACAGGAGTGCAGCAGCCTTATGGTAGCTGTCACAGCCCTGTAGTATCATTCATAGTACTATGCCAGAATAGCAGGGGACTTTTCTGAGCAGAAGTCCTATTTGACTAGGACTGTCTAAACACAGTTCCATTTCTGTATTTTTGCTCTAGAAGATCACACATTTGTGAAGGAGAGAGTATGGTCAGGGACCTTAGCACAGCCAGACCTCCTGACCATGCTATTGGCATGATTCCTTTTTTAATTTTCTTCGAAGCAGAAGGTCATTGAAACAATCAGGGATTGAACTCATAAACTTTTCAGTACTGAGAAGATCAAATATCCAATGCTGAATAGCTCTTTGGCATAGTGCATCACTATAAACCCTGTAATACTGCAAAGTGTAAGCTGCTATTCCAATGGTGTGACAGTTTCAATGTTTCAAATTTGACACCTTTACAATAAAATAGGCTAAATTTAGATAACCATATGCTCATGCTGACAAGCTAGCTTCTCACTGATACGTGTTTTCATGAAAAAAGTACAGGAGAGCCTCAAAGTTTAACTAGTTTAAAGTGAATTCAAAATATTGTATTAATTTACAGTAAAAAGGTCAAGTTGTTGAGCAAACAGCAGGGATGAATATTTTCTGCCTAATACACTATGATTCAGCTGTACAACTCCATCAACTTTAATAGGAGTCATGCTGCCAAATTCAGAATATCATACTAAAAATATTTTATCCATCTATACTCTTACGGCAGTCTAATAAATAATGTGCAATTAAAGCCCCTTCACTCTTGACTGTGTGCTAGCCAGAGTTGAAGAGTACATGTGTACAAGTAAAGCAGTCTTTTAGCAACAGAGATGTATTTATCATTCGCATTTCAGAAGCTTAAGAAGATGGGCCAATTTCACAGTTACATTCCAATTTTTGCATCATGTTAAGGGATTTAAAGCAATCATTTGAGGAATTTAGAAATGAATGAGTTTAAAAAGAAAACATTTCAGTAGTAACTAACACTGTCTTTTTACTAGAAAGACTGAAGATACGATGTTATCTGTTCATTTATGTGTGATTAAGCCATGAAGACCGATTTCATTTAGTATATGTTATTTGTATGATCAACAGCACTTTAAAATTCACTTGTTTGTTGGGGTTTTTTATGTATCCCACATAAAAAGGAATGTGATTCCCTTGGTTGTTCATACATTGTGGTCTTACTGATATAAAGTAAGCCAAATTCTGAGATGCACACCATGTAGCTGAAGGCAGAGAAAATCTTCAATCTCACTTACATAAAAATTATGTGAATAAATGCAAGAGACACAATTTCTTAAAATGGAGTAATAATTAAATTGATAAATAAAAATCTTTTTTTTTTAAACCCACAATTTCAGTGATACATAACTGTCTGCCTCATGCACATTTAACAAAAAAAATATTATATTTTCTGACACTATTTAGAAATCATAATACCTTAAAATATGTGCAGAATCTTAATTAAAATAATTTAATAAGAAAAAGAGAAAAATTACACATCTTGGAGACACAATCCAAATAATTACAAAAATATTAAATTGAAGAGTGCATCAAGAAAATTTGCACCACAAATGAAAATGAAAATAAACCCCATTAAATTAATGTAAAAACTTTACTTCTTCTTTAGAAATGTGTTTCCACCTCTTTTATAAACAGAGAAATCTCTGAGTTTCAGGAGGTAGCATTATAAAGTGTTTCACTTTGAGAAATTAATACAAATATATAGCAGATATATTTAAAATTATTTCCTTGCTCTTTCAAGTTATATTCCCACTTGCATGTGAGAAAGAGGTATGTGAGAAAATGGTGGTAAAGAGTTCAATGCATTATCCCTATATATACATAAACTAAATATTGCTCAAGTACACAGGCTTGTGGGCATTTAACAATGTCCGATGTGTACTCTTCCCTCTGAGAAGCTGTACATATGTAGAATTATACACATTCTTACACAAAGGACATTGCTAGAGCAGGTTTTGTTTTCTATTTTCAAAGGAAAAAAGTGGACATTATCTTTTTTCTAAACACCTGAATCTCTTGTACATCACATGCAGTGCAGATGTGAAAGCCCCTTTATATTTAAGTTCTTCTGACTATGCAGAAACTCCATTCACAACACATGTTCATCGTAAGTCACCCTTTAATGTGAAGTTTTAAGTCTGATCACTCCAATTAAGTCTGCTAGATACCAGTGACAAGTACCATATATGATAATTTCACTGAAGCTGGGGGTGAAGCTAGGGACATTAGGATTCATGATGGCTTTGGACAGTGTAACATATCATTTAGATTCTTCAAATAAAAGCTGTAAAATATTTGTAAATAATTTCTAGAATTGTTTTGCTTATATAGGAGATAACGCAAGGTATCTTTTATATTTTCTCATGGATGTGTTCTAAACGTGATTTTTCTCCCTAAACTGCAGAATAAGTAGATAAAAGTAGGTCCATAGCCCACCCATTTTTCCTCAATATCTACAAATCATCACTTTTTTCCCGGTTTTTCTCTTATATATGCTTCCCTAATCTTATCCTCTCACAATCTGTGATTCTAATGTTATAAAAGTCCCTGCTTAATGTAAAATTTTCTAAAAAAAAAAAAAAAAAAAATTATAGATTTGACAAATAAAGCTTGACATTGAAAAGGAAACCATCTCTGCCAGAGGCATTGCTGCTTTACTGGTGCAAATAAGTATTTACTTTAGAGCTCCTCCAAGAAAATATCTTTGTTAACAAATTTAAAGTATAGGATTAATTATCAGTAAAACGTATTAAAAAGTAGAGGCTGAGCCAATTTTAACAAGCAATCTTTTGACCTTTCTTTGAAAAAAAATATGAAAACATTGATCATGATTACATCAGAAACGTCATAAAATATTTCAAAAATTTAAGTTACTTTTAATGATGTACTGTGAAATGTATTTATAGCTAAGCCATATGCAGCAAATGCTGTTTTCAGTAATGGAAACTAAATGTCCAGAATTGCTTAATCACTTCGGGATACATTAATTATTCTGCTGTACTGGCAACCTTTCTCTGTCCTTTCTAGCCAAACCTCCTATACAAAAAGGAGTAGATTAGTAGAAAATTGTTTTACTTTCACACTCTGTTAAACACAGGAGAAATTCTCACTTTGAGAGGACATCAGAGGGTCACTGTGGGTTTCTACAAACTAGAGATCTGATTCATCCTATATTTCAGTCACCACTAGCAAAAGCTGATAGATTTTAATGCAGTAAAGGCAAGGTCAAGTTATAGCTCAGATACAAAGCTGCTCGGTTAAACATGCTAAAGCAATTAGTATAGCCATAGCTCCAGAGTTTCACAGGAAAAGGGTGATTGTTGGGGATTTTTAGATGTTAAATATCTAAATGTATAAGTTTATAAATAATAAAATTGCATAAATTAATATGTATAAATATATATATAAATAAAATAAAAATAAATA
>NW_009933911.1:433-13539 GCF_000696875.1 Nestor notabilis | reverse complement strand
GGTGAGACGGGTGTAAATATGTCCCCAGTGTGAGGTTCGCCCGGTTCCATGCAGAGCACAGGCTCTTGTTTTGAAAGCTCTTTCCGCCAGCGTGGTTATGTGGGAATCCCGCCCCCCCCGGCTCAGGCAGCAAACTTTGAGGTGCAAGTGAAGTCAAAGGCAATTCCTATAGCGCAGTGTCTTCATTAAAGCTCCATGTGCTGTCTGCGTTAATGGACACGATCGTTTGCCGAGGGGAAGGCTCAAGGCCAGCTTGTACCGAATTCCGTAGACTTTACCCAGTGTTAAAATCCAATACCAAATCCTTGAAGCTTCTGTAAGGAAGGACTTGTATGCATTTTACTGTACACTTATATGAAGTGAAATTCCCAGAAGTGGCATTCCTTAAAACTCTTTTCCTGTCTTGTCCTGTCTTTTCCAGGTGTTTGTTTCAGGATGGTAAGGCAATGTCTGATTTACCGGCTCTACTTTACAGTGTAGTATTTCCAGTGCTAAAAATACAGCAGCAGGTCGGTAAAGTGTAAACATATCGAAGCAAAACTCTGAGTTCCAGGTTAGAAAGCTGAGTCTTGCAAGCGGATTTAAAGGGGGCAATTTCCCCCTTTCATATTACTGTTACATTAAAATGGATTTTTAAAAGCTTACAAATGTGTTGCTTGTTTGTGTAGTATCTAAAGGTTGTTACTTGTTAGGTTACTTGTGACAGCACAGCCACAAGATCATTGTAAGGTGTTAATCCTTAGAAAGGTTACGGCTGAAGTTCTTGATTCTGGCTTCTGAAACGATGTGTTCCAGTCTAATCTTTTGTAATTGCAATTTCAGTACTTGTATTTAAAGAATGGTGCTTCCTGGTAACAATGTGCTACAAACACGGAGTCTGTGGCTCATGTCTCAGCTGAGTATCTCCTCCAGCTCTGAATGTGCAGCAGCTAGTTTTGAATCTCACAGAAACCGAAGAAACAAGAGGGCACATTTCAAATAAGAACAGTTTGTTGTCTGGGAGTAGTGGACTATACTTAACATTAAATCTAAGTTGCTTTTCGATAAGCTACTATGGAGAAGCTGCTCATAATCCTCTTGAAAAATATTCTTAATAATTAGTAACACCTTTTCATTGGCTAAATTACCCCAAAATTTGGTTTGCCTTTTGGAATGTAGCTACATTAACCTGGTATTTGGCTGTTGGCATTAGAATAAGTGTCTGACGAGGCAGATAATGCAGTGTTCCCATGTAGTATCTGTGTACTGTTTTGGGTAGTACTTCAAAAGAACCCACCCCACACCTCAAAAAGCAGGGTATTTGGAAATTCCTGGGTTTATCACAAGAAGTGAATAGCTGGGCAAACGGTCATTTGTTGTGGTATTGCAAAAATAATAGAAACCCAGTATAATTGCAACCTTTGCTGCTGTTTTTCAGTAGCAGTGCAGCAGCTGTGGGTAGAATTTAAAGGTGAAAGTCAGGAGGAAAGGATTTAGAAGGAAGCTGAAGAAAAGGAACTATGAAGTTTGTAGATGTAGCAAATGTAATGAGTTCAGACACTGTGATTGAAGAGGCAAATGAGCAGTGATGGGAGCTATGGAAAGGAATACAGTAGGTGCAAGGGAGTGGTGTGGGATTTAGTAGAGTTCTTTGTGATTAAAACTGTTAAAAGTTCCTAAGATAAGGGGAGCAAGTCTTCAGCCTCCCTGGAAATGAAAAAAGCCTCACACCATCAGAAGGCTTCTGTGCATGTCCATATGGTACAGAGGAAGACGACTTTTATGAGCAGTGTAATGTCTCAGTTGGAGCCATCATATATGTAGTTTTCTTGAAGAAAACTATTAAAAGCTGTGAAAATGAAAGTGTGAATTAGCTCACGTTTATTATGGATATGTGAAATCTCATTCTTGTTCACAAGTTGCCTGCTTCTGCTGCGCCTTCAGAGCTGATAGGAACATCTTAATGTCTCAGTATGAGCATTGTGGATTTTTAAGTGTAGGTCTTAAAGCTATGAAAATGAAACTATGTAAATGAAAGTGGGGTTTTTAAGTGGTAAACATGTGGTGTATGTGCTGACACTGACTGTCCTCTTTCATTATTTTGTGAATCAGTACACAGAAGAGGAAGCAAGGAAGTTAGGAGTGGTTGGCTGGGTTAAAAATACCAGCCAAGGAACTGTAACAGGCCAAGTTCAGGGCCCAGAAGATAAAGTAAATGCAATGTAAGTATTTCTGTGTTTTTTCTTAGTCTCACTATAGTCATGTACAGAAGCATTTTTAATACAAAGTGGCAAGTAGATTCATATATCAGCAATTTAACAGTACTTGCAATGCTCAGTTTTATTTTTGAGGAGTTAAGGAGATGCATTCTTTAAGTTGTACAAAAAGTCTTTAAGCTTCAAAAATGGTGTGTAGCATCAGCCAGTTTTAACCTCTAGTGTCAAATGGTTTTGCTGTATTTCCCTAATATGCTCTTTTACTGTGAAATGAAGGAAAAAACCTTTATTCATACACTTGAGCAAAGATCTGTTTTTTAATTCTTCAAAACTTCTCTAGTAAGAAACAGACTGAAGAACTTCTCTACTTAATTTAAAGGAACCTGGGTTTAAATATGATTTTTTCTTCTGACTTATAAATATGAATCCAAAATACACTCTGCAGCAAAGGCCTGTAGTCTTTACCATCTGGAAATAAAGTTTGGAATACTTTAGTGTCTTTAAAAGAATAGGTAATGATTTTCTTTATTAAAATGCCAATTTCCAAAAGCTTAAAGCTATCACTGAGGAAATGATGCCTGGAAAAACACAAAGCCCAGTTCAGTGGCTTCCAAACTATCATTTTCTGCAAGTGTATGTAGGGAGATTGTTTGGAGTCTTCAAAAATCCTTCAGTGGTTTGTTCTCTCAGCAAAGAACGAGCAATGGTAAAACTTTCCTTTGTCAAGCTTTATTATGGGGGGAGGCAAATTCTGCCAATTCTGATACGGAAAGTGCTTCAAAACTGAGCTTGGGTAAAGTGAAGCTGGTTTTTTTTCCAGAGAAAATAGTGTTAAACTTCCTGGTGAAGAGATTTATATGTGACAGATGTATGTGTAGTAATTTTCTTTGGATTTGAGCTTATCATTGGGTTGCTTATCTTGGGCTGCAAAATGTTTACGAAGCCAGAGAAATATCAGTTGTTTTCCTAGATCAAGTGTATACTTATTTTCTGGAAGAACTTTAATAGCCTCATCTAAATACTGTGTGAATTTGGTATCTAGGTGATGTAGAACACTGAAAATGAGCATGTGAGAAATCAGAGTCTGGTTTCTATTTGCTGGAGTACTTTTTAATATAAAACCTTCTAGTCAGTTGATACATTCTCATTAAGCAGGTTCAAGTGAAAGCACAGCTTAGCTCCTGGTAGTTCTTGTATTTGCATGAGCCAGGATTGCTGCAGAACAGAACAGTGTTATCATCCATCCTTTTCCCTTTCCTGTTGTCTGTGTTGATGGGATTGAAAGGAAACTGTGCTTACCCCAACACAGAAAATCTGTGTGTAATTGGGGATCTCACAGCTGCAAAATTAGACTAACAAGACTAGGCTGGTTCCCAGAGGTGTGAGTTGGCATACAGACTATCCCAAAAGGAAATAAAGGGTTTATATTTCACTGTTACACCATTTAAAGTAGGGTCAGCAAGGTGGATTGTGACAAAGTGTTGACACATTCTATGTACATTATGTTTGATATTCAAAGCAAATAAAAAGTTGGTTTGAGTTGCTGCTTCTTCATTTCATGCTGGAAATCAATGTTTTCCTCTGATGTGGGAATAATGTCACAATGTTGAGGTATGACTTTGAAGTATGCCTTGAAATACAGACGATTAAATCATGGATGCTGGAGTAGAAAACAGGAGAAATAGAGCAGAAAGTCTTCACTTGTCCTTGCTCCCTGTATGTGCTCTGGTACATCAGAAAGGTAGTGAGTTTATTTTTGGCATTAAATAGGTGAACTTCCACATGAAAAGTGAGCTGTTGTGTGTGAACAGCTACTTTGAAAGGCTCTTACTTCTCTCTGCTAGTACATGTTAGTAGGAGGTCAAAATAGGGTGAGTTTTTGAAGTTTATTCCAGAGTTTACAGCATTACTTTTGTAATGCTCAGTCATGCTTCCTAGGAATTCATAATGCTGTGTTACTTAAAATGCTGTATTAAATACAAACAAAATGAGGCTTGCTTCTGCTGTGGCAAATGAATATAACCCAGTAATCCTAAACATACATTTGTACTCAAACGGTGATAAATAATCAGGAGGAAATTCTGGCAGCAACTTTTATGCAGGCTCTAGTTTGGATTTGCTGGATACTCGGAACTTAAGAGACTCTGTGTGTGTGACACTTCTTAACAAATTGGAGATGGTGTGTTCAAGGAAGTGAAACACTTTTCGGGAGAAATGCAGCCCATGGATCAATATTGCACGGTATTTCAAGCAAGGTCCCTGGTGAGAGCTACCTCAAATAGGGGAATTAACATGTTACCTTGTAGAAATCTCTCAAGAACAGTTTGTGCAGTGTCCTTTGGACAGGTATTTTCACACTTGCCTCAGTTGCTATATTAAACTTAGGCAAAAAATGGTTCTTCAGTGGTGCCACACTTGGGCTTTTAAAAATCACTTATTAATGGTGATAGAATGATTTGCCAGTTGTTTTACTGGTTCTGGCTTGTTAATGTCAGTATTTTTTAGGAGGGGGGTTGTGTGTGGAAGGGGTGGTTTGGTTTATCATAAACAGTGTTTATCCTTTCATGATGCTAAATAGAATCAAGAACATAAATAGAGAGTAGGAATGCCATTAGTAAGTATAGTTCTACAACAGGTAAATAGAAAAAGCAATGGCGGAGGGAGGAAAAGAGGGATAAGTGTTTGAGAAGGAGGATAAAGACAGGGAAAGTGTAAAAAATGTGGGAAAAACACCATGAGGGAGTTCAGTCTTCCCAGAAGCATGGAGTGAATAACAAAGTGTGCCTTTGTTCTGGAGCAGTGGCGCGGCAGCTCTAACCCAACGGTTTTCGAGCTACAGCCTCTTGCTCCTGGTTTTCTGGTCCTTGTTTTGTATCACAGCTGTGTGAGGTGCAGCTATGAAGCATCCAGTACAGGCTCAAGAAACAATGCCTTTAGATGATTGTTTTTTATGCAGGCTGCAAGGTAAAATATCATCTGGGAGGCATTGTGAGGAAATTCTTGATGATTTATTTTACACACTGTTGTAATGCAGGCATGGAGTTTAGATGGAGAGTGACCAGAACTGGTGTGAAGTGGAGAAAATAAGGTTTTAAGTGTGAGAGTTTAAGGTATGACTCTCCACCCGTACTTACAGCTCTCAAGTGAGAGCATGTTGGAGAAGATCTGTTCTGTTGGCCAGGTAACTGATGACCTTTGGAGAGTCTTGGTGTCATGGTTTAAGCCAAATAGAACTTTATTGGGTTAGAACTGAGGGATTAGTGTGGGAAGGCAGCCAGAGGCTGCATATCCACTGCTGCAGATGCAGCAGCTTGCCAATGCAGGCAGTGGGTTTGGTTCCCTCCTATCCTGCCTCTTTCACCCGAGCCTGATGTGTTCTTTTTTTAAGCAGAGTGCTGAAACCTAGATTTTGTCCTAAAACACAGAGTAATTGTTTCCCTGCAGACACAAAACATGATTATGATGAATTACTTTGAAAGATGACATACAAAATAGTTTGCTCTGGAGCATGTAACAACTTACAGGAGCATTCTGATTCTTGCAGAAAGAAGTGGAAACTGGTAGGTATGAAGTATGGTGTATGAAGTATGTATGAAGGATCAGGGTCTGAAAGGTGTTGCAAGTGCAGGAAGATGTTTTCCTCCTTGGACCATTCACTGGTGAACACAGGTCTGCATTTCTGTTGAAGTGGTGCTGGAATGCTGACTTCTTTGATTTGCATTCAGTGTGTTTGATGACACTGAAAACTGGGAAAATGTACTGACTTCCCTGAGGACTTGTGCTGAGAATGTCTCTGAAATTCAAGAAGCTCTAAGGTATGAATGGGCAGGTCGTGATTCTATTCCTTCCAAGATTTGTCTTCAGTTTGTTTTTCTTGGAACCCTTCTAGATTCTCAAAGATTGGGTGACTTTTACGTGGTGTATGCTGAAGCCATTCTTAAATTTTAACTGGGATATTTTGCAGCCCATTTTAGAGGGTATTTTTAAGAAGTCTTTAGAACCTTTTACCTGTAAGCTTGCTTTAATATCCCTTGTTTTTAACCTCTAGATGGAGCTGTTTGTTCTGTAGAACCTTTCAGCTATCTGTGCTTCACTTGAAGTGAATCTATTTTTAGACTGTTATGGCGAAACCATCTTTTTCTTCACTACCTTTTTCCCTATTGTATTTTATGCTCCTGTTCTGCTTGCTGCTACTGCTTCACATAGATAACACCCTCTATCCTTAGGTACTAAACAGCTCATTTCCAGTCTTTTACCTATCTGTAAGCCAAAGAATATTAACGACGCAAAAAAGCAGAGTCACAGCATTTCTAAAACATAATGACATGAGATTTGATGGTAAACTGGAGGCTTTTTTGCTAGTCCAGGTGTCATTAAATGGGGAAGAGGAGGTAGTTCTTTGGTTTCTTTATTTTTCTCCCCAGAAGATTTATAGTACAGGGTTTTATTATAGTATCTCGTGATATCTTCCCCCATTTTATTCATTAAATAAGGTTAGAGCCTTTGTAGTCAATGTGGTTGTTGCCATGGCAACTTGCATCCACAGGCTGGAAAGCACTTTCCTATGAGAATTGCTTGAACTTTGAGGGCATATTACTTAGTTATCCATTAAAAAAGGAAGGTAAGACTCTTGTAGAGTAGCAAGTTCAGAATTTATTCCAAAACCCAAAGATTTCAGATCAGGCTGACACTATAAAATGTCAAATCTTAGGAAGTTTTGTAGACACAGGTAGCATATAGCGGCATAGTGAGTATTCTTCCTGTCTGTGTAGAAAGGCATGATGTGACATGTAGATTGCTTGTCTTGGAAATGGTTTTTAATTATTGAATTAATTAAAATTAAATTTGAATGTTTTATTTTTAATACTGATGACTTAAAAAAAATTAATGTTAAATGTGTAAATGACACAAGACTTGAAAATTACTTCAGGGTGTATCTGCATAGAAAAACGCAGGTTTTTTCCATGTAAAAGGGGAGAAGGGAACTCTGCATTAGTTAATATCACAACTGCCATTCTGTGTGTTTCATTACTCAGGTGTATGCAAGATTCCTGCCTGTACTAACTGGCACTGATTGAATAAATACTTTTTCCCTGTATATAATTTGTAACTGTTTTCAGAGAACAGCCCTGATGGCATGAATTGGAACTAAGTGCTGGTAAAAAAAATCCCTCCATATTTAGATTGTCTGGGTTTCTTGAGCCAAATTCTCCATCTTAGTACCAATTTATGTTGAGATATAAACCAAACAGATTTTAGTCTGTATTTTGAGATTTCTCTCCATTTGAAAAGGGTAACTTTTAAATTTTCAGCTCAATCTAAATGTTGTTTAGGAGGACAAACTGTAGCATTTGAGTGGTTTATGTTTTTAGATGCATTTGAGAATTCTGGGATGTACCCAAAGGAAGGCAAGTGAGAGCTTCAGAGAGGCTGGAGATGTTGATGGATTAGGGAGGGAATATGGAAGTCCATTCGGGTTTGGTGACAGCTGATCTGTAAAATGCTGCAATTGCAGACTGGGAACAGTAGCTTCAAGAAGTGGTGAATAACATCAGGCTAGCAAAAAAGGTACAAAACTTCCAGAGTTGCTTTTATGTATCCAGGAGTCAGAGTGGCAACATGAAACAGTAATCAGAGGTGTGCTGTAAGAGGAAAAATACATTATGGGAGGTTGGTGCTGGAGATGGAAGGAAAATTCTGGAATCTTTTAGTGTGGCAGAGGAGAATGTCAGAGGGATGAGCTGATTGCCATGGAAGTGAATTACCACAGGGGCACTGAAACCCAGTTTATAGTGAAACGTAGTAGGGAGGATTTAACAAGAGAAAGATTGTTAGACTGTCTTGATACAAGTACTTCTAAACCAATTTAGTAGGCTGTGAGAAAGTCTGTCTGTTATTCAAAGATGAATGCAGTTGTTCTCAAAATAGGCTCCAAATTCGTAGGTATTAATTAAAAAGGGTGTAAAATTTTATTACTGGAGTGATGTCATTGCTAGTTGTGTTTAATGAACAGACTATCTTTCATCTGATCAAGGCATGTGTAGGCCAAGGTGAGCGTTGGCATCCCCGGCTCTGGGAAAGCATACAGACACGAAATTGTCACTGCTAAATTTGAAGTAGATCATGCAGAGAACACTGGTCGTTGTGTGCTTCAGTGTTACAGAAAACACTTGAAGCTGTGAGGGCTTTTTGCCATGCTTATTTTGTGTAATTTTCTATAAATACATCTCTGATGCAGAGCACTTAATGTTTACCTTGAGTCCTGTCAGTGGGGCAGCTGAGTCCATAATAGAATGGCTGAGGTATTTCTGGGATGTGCTGTTCTTGGGAAGCTGACAGTGATGTATTCTGAAGGGAAGTGGAGAGGGAAATTAAAATCACCTTCTTGAAGCTTTCTCTTTGACTTTGCTCAAATGTGAAATGGTGAAAAAAGGGTTCCAAGGTGTTCTCATGTATGGTTGTAATGAAGCACAGTTTTTACATTAATTGCTGCCGAGTGTGATTTACAGCATTTCAGTGACTCAGTAGCAGCCAGATGACAAGAAATGATGGGGGTTTATGGTTCAGTGTGGGTGCAAGTATAATAAGCTCAGTTTTGGTTTGGCTTTATTTGTTTAAAGGTAAAACTAACCTATACTGGAAAATCAAACTGTGTTAAACTGTGATCTTTGTGACTATCTCTCTTCATACCAAATGCTTGAGGTATTAATTCATGTGATTATTCATTTATTGCCTAGAATTGACATGCTAAATCCTGACATATTTCAGCTATCCGGTCATATTTCAGGCTCAGAGCTTGGTCCTGTAAATGAAATATACTAAATGTTACTGATGACCTGGAAGGAATGGAATTAAACCTTGTTCTTTGGGTTTAGCAGTTCAGAACTAGGTAAATGAACTAATTACAGTTTATTGTAGCAACTACTCTCTGCTTAAAAGACAAGTAACAAGTCAGATAGCTCAGAAGATGTAGGTTTTGTTGCTGCCTTCTGAGAACAAAACCAATAAGATACTAATGAATCTTAGCTGAAAGATGTTAATTAGACCCAGCTGAAGGAGAGAGCTGCATGTTCCAACAGAACCAGGAGGCCTGGTGGCTTACCTTTGTCTGCCCTTGCCACTTTGTGTTGTGCAGCCCTGACTGCCCAGAGGGAAGTTAGCACCCTCGTGTTAGTCACTCGGGGGCACAGCTAAAGGCAGTTCCCTCCCTGTGGTCCTGGCGTGGTTGAAGGAGGAGAGGTGTAGCTCTGCTGAAGGTCACACAGCCCACCCGAGACAGAGCCAGAAATAGAAGTGGACTCCTGGCACAGGTCCTGTGCTTTAGACTCTGCTGGATTGTCACTGTTCTTTGCAATGCTGTAAACCACTAAAGCTTTTAACCATGGTTATGCTTTCTGGAGATGGAATAGTGCAAAAAGGAAGTTTTCCACATCCCTGTTTCTCCTGCTGGGGTATAAAAATAGCTCTTCTATGACCTTGTAGATTTTTAATCCAGTCATTTTTGCAGTTGCTGTGAATTTGCAGTAGCTCAGTGGAATTCTTTATAAAGTTTCTGCTTCCATTTCTGATCACTGAGGTGTTTGTAGTAATACATTTTGATATAAAAATATAGTTCTAATTTATCAAATGGTGCTAAACATAAGTTTATAATACAAATAATTAATTAGGATTTACTGAATACTGTCTCATTAGAGCTTAATCCTCATGTTTCCTTCACCTTTTGAGTATCAGAGTTTTGAAGAAGTGTGGGTTTGACACAAAAGCAAAGTTCCTCTTGAATACTGAATATTCTCCGTGAAGCTCAAGGTTAACTAAGGGCAGGGTTTAATTCTCACAGCTATTATTATAAGATACATGTTATAGTTTAGCCTTGCACCACAAACACAAGTCTCTTGAGATGCTTTCATATGTTGGAGGGAGGGGGCCACCTCTCAACAGTTTATGGAATTGGATGCTTGAATTGATTCACTGAAGAATGCTTTTTCCTTCCAGCTCCCTGTGAAGCTGCCAGAAGTGGCTGTTTGCTTTACTGGGAGCCACATGACTCCTTTCACTCGTTAAAATCTTAAGGTATTCCCACCTTGCATGTGCACAGGTCTCTGTAATGGGGGAAAACCAGCATTACTGCAGACCTCTAGTACGTATCTGGCTTCCTCTTCTGATCCCTAGTGTCAAGATTGCTGAGACAATGTGTTGCCTTCTGAAGGCAGAATCTTTGCCCCTGGTGAAACAGCCAAAAGCTGTCGGACTCAGTTTGCACAGCAGTGACCCGAAGCTGCTGTCCTTGGCTTCTCAGCAGGGTTTCTAGCTTGAGCTCAGTGCTTCACCAATGATCCTCTGCAGCTTCCAGTCATCTCAGCACGTGGTGGAGCTTGCTCATGTTTGCCTGTATCAAATTGCATAAACTCTGTGGGGAGGGAATTGAGAAATGTGTTATAATTTCCTATGTAGGAAAGACTCACTTATGTGAGACTGAATTTATTCACGTGCACAGGTTACACACACATGCAGTTGTGTGTAAGCACCATCCTGGCCACAGCTTACATGGGGTGTTTCAAACGAGTCTGGAAATGAAACCGAACTGATGTGGTGCTTAAAGAACTGCAGAAATGTAACTTTTTGCTTTGCTTTTTTTTAGTCAAACTCATTGGATTTGACCTCAAATTCTGAAGTGTTTTATCTACTGAGACAAATTGGGGCATTTTACTTTAACTGCATTGCTGGAGGCTAATGGGTTTCAGCAGATAAGGCATAGATTGTGTAGGATGGTTGTCACTTTTCTCAGTGTTGTCCAGGAACCCATGCCAAAAACATGATATAAATTCTGGCAGGAAAGTATGTGGCTTGGTTTCATGTATATTCTGCTGTTTCTCCCTAGGTAGGAACTAACTGGCAGTAGATGAACCAAGAAATAGCCAGGAAATGCTACAGCTGGATGTCACAGTGGATCTTTGCTTTCTGCAAAGTGCAAGACATAAGAATTAACAAATGTTCTGTATGCTGAAAGGGTGACTACCACTGCTTATACAAACTTACAATTTGATAAGGTGTCCACTTGATGTTCTAACCTACAGAAGCCTTCCTGAAAAGGAAGAGAATTCAGCTGAGCGGTCTAAAAATGGAGATTAAATGTGCAGAGCAACATGAAAAGGTCATCACTGAATTTGTGAAGCCAAGCATTCAAATGTCATCATAGACTGGAAGTGAGTTGCACTGCAGTGCACCTACAATGTCTGTTTTGTTCTCTTATCTTCCCTCTTGATGGCTGAAGGGGTTTGTTTCCTTTGTGTCTGCTGATTCTGTTTGAAGATTAATAGTCCAGTAAGTAGGGAACATGACTCTTATGACCACTTTTCCATCATAAGAGGAATGAAGGGTGTTATTCCTGGTCTAGAGATTTGTGTTTATAATCCACAGGAGAAAGCAACATTAATATTAAGGTTGCATAACTAAGGATGAGAAGCCCTCTACTAGAATGCTGCTGCTGTCCCCAAAACATGTGTTATGAAGTAGGCAAATGGGGACTATTTTTTGGGTGTATTATGTGTATAGTACCATATGCAAGAGCTCTTCAGTAAGAAAGCAGAGATTTTGCAGTCCAAATAGACAGAGTACAAAGGAGAGAGCAGACAACTAGCACAGGGATCCTGTGCTGAGAGGCTGGATTGGATTCAGTTCTGAATCCACTAGTGTAGTTATGCACATAGCCTATGACCCGTGCTACTACTGATCTTATCAACATGCTGGTGGTAAAATGCTGACTTGGAAAAGCAGCCTTTCTCTAGGATTGAAGGACTTAGGTAGCCAGGGGAATCTAGGACTTTAAGTGAAGTCCTTATTATGCCATTCTGCACAGATAGGCAGAGAGGAAGAGGAAGCTACTTAGAGCTTGTTTTATGGGGAAAGAACTCTGAAGCTTTTTATGTGGCTGAGAGGTACCTGTTTGTTTTATACCACAAATCACTGTGTTAATGATTTCATTCAAGGGCAAGCTGTGATCAGTTTATTTACCATATTTTCATAGAAGATGAGTGTGTTTCACGCTTAGTACTTCAGATATGCCCTTTGCAAGATCAAAATTGCTTCTGATGCTGCTCTTCTCTCTGCCACTATTAGTGCATTGCAGCAGTGATAAAAATGTATTGCTGGGTATCTTCATTATATGATCTATAACTAAATTTTACCTTGTTCTTCTTTCCCAGCTCCTCCTTCACTCCCTTGTCTTTCACTCCAGGGAAACAGAGTCTTTATTTGCTTAGTGTGGTGCCCTGAGATTTTTCCCTTGAACTTTGCTGGATGTTACCAACTATCCTGCAGAGTTAATGTTGGGTTTTGTGTTTCTTTGCCTTTCTGTTTGATGTGGCCCCTCTGAAGGGGGTATTGAAGTCTCTTTACAGAGAATCACTTACATAAAGTTGGAGGAGACACTGGGTTTGCTCTGATGTCCTTCTGCTCTTGAGTTTATTTGCTACAGTGCCTCCATGTCACTGGGTTAGGTTTCTTTTCAAAGCTGGTGTTTTGTGATGGTTTTTCCATAGTGGGGGTGAAACAGTTGGCTGCTTTAATCTGTAATGAATGCTCTGCTTGTAGACCTTAAATGCTTTCCACTGGTGTTCAGGCTTGTGCTCCTGTGTTGGGATGCTGTGGGCTCTTCCTGCTTGTTTCCCTGCTGCTTAAGGAACAAAGAGAACCAGTCTGGAAGGTCTGGAAAGTATTCAGAACTTAATGAAAGAAAAGCAGGCTTTAAAATTGGCAGCTGATACTATGTTTGGAAGAAGATTCCTTGAACTCCCAATGACCATTCTGATGGGAGAGGGTCCTAGTTTTCCTTCCCTTTTTTGACTCTATAAGCCACAGAATTTTAATACATATTAGAAAACAAACCATCTGGAGCAAACCCCATCCGCCCCC
>NW_009933911.1:0-402 GCF_000696875.1 Nestor notabilis | reverse complement strand
CCCCGCCCCCCCCCCCCCCCAATCTATTCCAGCTCCCAGCAATCGTTTACTGAGATTTCAGTCAGATTCTTGGATCTGAGCAGGTTTGGGCTGCCGCATAGGACCTCACCTGAAATCCTCTAATGCTGTACAAATGCTAATCCTGAGCCTCTGGCTCTGCTCATTGTATAATAGAAGCCATTCCTTGAAATGAGATTTCAAGGTCAGGGCTAGGACCCTTTCAGGCAGCACAGCTGTACCTGCTGCCAGTCTGTGCAGGCTTCAACATTTAGATGGCTGTGTTTGGCAGAAGAGATTTTTAAGAGTCTAGGAAAATAAGGTGGTTTGGCTGTGTATTCTAGGAGGGGTGAAGAGCTGCTGCCAGTCAGATGTAGAATCATAGAACACAGACTGGTTTGGGTT
>NW_009933910.1:0-25241 GCF_000696875.1 Nestor notabilis | reverse complement strand
CCGCTCCCGCAGGAGGTGCTGCCTGGCGCTCTGGCCGCGTCCCGGTCTGCGGAAGGGAGCCCACCGCGGCCTGGATCTTCCCATCCTCTCCGTGGGGTGCAGCGAGCTGCCCGCTCCGCTCTCCATCGCTGGGCCTGGGGCGGGGGGTGACATCCGCTGCCATCACGTACCGGTGTCAAGAAAAGCAGTTTGACATAACGATTTGCCTAAATCACACTGACGGTCAGTGCAGCCGTATGCGCTGCATCTGCTTTCTGGAAGGATCAGTGTGAACAGGAGCAATTTACCAAGACTTCTTTGCTTGCCATCATCTAAAAATCTGCTTTTTAAGAGGCACGGGAACTTGGGCCTAGGCTGGAAAACAACAGCATCTTTTTGCCTTCCCCTTTTGTAGCTTTTTTGGGCTGTGGAATTGCAGTCCGCTTTGGAGAGCGGGTTGCAGATCGGCTGTTTTCATAGCTGCTGAGGAACTAGAAGGCAGAGATGATTTCCTGACTCTGCATATATTACGAGTGAGCTAATGTGGGTGTAGGGCAGATCGGGCACGTAGCGTTTTTCTTGTTTCTGACACACACTGTGTCATGCCAGCTGGTAAGAGCACATCCAGGTGGCTGCAATTTTGCATCCACTCTGTGACTGTGGTCCGTGGGGTCCCAACCAACTTGCCTGGAAAATATTCCAGTCACAGTGCTCCGGGATCTGCTGCATTGCTGTTAAAATCTGGACCGGCTGCACCTGCCTTTGCAGCCCATGGCTGGAGCAAACACGTGATGCCCGGTTTTCCCTAACACTGATGGTGACATAGAATGGGTTCATTCTCTTTTTAGTGCTATGCAGATAACCAAAAGTGAGATGCATGTTTGCCTTTTGCTCTAATGGGGGCAGAGGGGGCACAGACTGCCCAGAAAAGCTGTTTGGGAGTGAAGGAGAACATTTACTGTTAAATTCTGCACATTTGTGTGTATTTATACTGAAAAATCAAGTGTCCAGTATGTAATACCACAGGCAACTCTGCAAAAGCAGGAAATCTAGCATTCTAATGCACCTTGGGATGGATGCTGTGGATGTCTAATGAGTGAAATATAAACCTGAAAGACAGCTTGAATTCATTGGGAAATGTAGTCTGAGAGTGAGCTTTTAGGCCAAACTGATTTTTTACAGAGTAATGGAAGTTCAAGGTTGGCTGTGTAGGATGAATTGTGTAATTCATTGGTCTAAGTTTCCTTGGACGTTTCTAGTCGTAGCTTGAGGCAATACTTTTATCTTACATTGTCCTAATTTAAAATAGCAAATTTTTGGGCTAGTGTGGTATCTTCTAACAGACGCAAGGCCAGCCTTTTGGGAGGCTATTAAAACAAATGTATTCACAGATTAGCCCTTTAGTTATAAAACGTAAGAATGCTGGGAAAGTAATTTAGTACATCTGGGTACATAGCAAAGATAGTTTTGGTGTGTTGGAAACGGGGAAGAGACACCAAATCTTACACAATGCTTTTCATAGTTTCTTGTTAGTAATTTAATTCTCAGTCTCTCCCAGTTTTTTATTTAAGATTGTCTGCTTGTGTTTAAACCATAGGAAAATAATGCTTTGGAAGAAATGTTGTGATGCTGAATTTGGTGGTGTGGTGGATGCCAGAGGTGAAAATCTTGGGGTAGTCCATTGTTCCCTTATCCTTGTGGGGCAGGGAAAGTGGATATGGAGTTCTGGAGATAAGCCTGAACATCTTGTTTGCTCTGTGTGGATGCTTTGACATCAGGGACTACTGATTTTGAAGCTAAAGTTTGTGTCATCTGTCTGATAAGCAACACTAACCAGAAAGCTGATTTTTTTGCATATGAGATTTGAATTTATTTTAATTTTACCAGGAATTGGCTTTGGACTTCTTTGATACCATTTTAAGCCACAGTCATCTGCAGTGCTTACATTCTTTAACTTAAAAAGCCTGCAGTCTGAGGATTATGTGCATCTTTGAAACGTAGTTAACATTTTCTGTTTGTAAGTAGTGCCTACCAGCACCAGAGCTGACATGAAAGACATGCGGTGCAAAGGAATGGAATCTCCTGTTCAGCTGCTTATTGTGCATATTTAACAGGCTAGTGTGGGTAGTCATGTGCAATGGCTTTGTTGTTTGGCTTCAGGTTGTCTCAGTGTGTGGTAGTACTTAATGGCAGGCAAAACCAGGGAAAACGAGTAGTAAATCCAGAAAAGGTGGCTGGGAAAATAAACACTGTCTTGATTCTGTGGTGTTACTGCATGTATGCAAAGTCAGGGTTAGTATCAAAAACTCATGATCACATTAGAAAGATTAATTATAAAATAAACCTCAGAGTCATCAGATAGACAAAATGAGGGGAAAATCAAACAGAAAGCTAGAACTTCTAACTTGCATCCCATGGCCTAGATACTTCTGACCAGATTCAGCTTGTTTTTCCCATAGCACACGAATTGTCTTGCTGTTGATCATAGCTTTTCTTGATTTACATGAGATGATGAATTAGAAGAATTGGACCTTTTCTCTTGTGCTCAAAAAAAATAATAATACAAAAATAAATTAGAGGTGCTTCAGATGGTTTAATACATGTTGCCCATAGACAGTGCAGCTTGATTAATTGAAGCTTAACTTTGAACAAAGTCCTATTACTGTAGGTTTAAGTCAAGTCAAGCCTTGATGTTCCAGTAATGCATTTTTGAATGTGTTTTTCTGGTTTCACAGGAGGTAAAGATTCCCACTTAATGAGAGATCTGGCAAACAACTGTCTGCTTATTTATTTCTAATAGATTGCTTGCAATACATATTGTATAGGGGTTAAAGTTTTCTGAAAACCAGATTGATTGTTTTTGCTTCATAGTATTGATTGATTTGATAAGTCAGCTGCTCAGAGCAGTGTGGTGGTATTTTTTCCGTTCCACCACATGAGACTGTGTTCTTCTACAAAAGCTGTATGTTTGTTGCTTTACTGAAGAGGTCTAGGGAAACACCTTTGTTTGCTGCTTTCATCTGTTTGTGCAAAAAATGATGATAATATCTGTCCTAATTCTGAATAAATAAATACAGGAGCAATGTAATGGGTATGTGACAGCCGAGGATGGCAGAGGGCTTGGCTGAGGGTACTCTAGGACCACAGGGTGGTATTTTTCCACTAGACTCTTTCTGCTGGAGAGGGTCCACCTTGACATGGGAGGAGTAGTGGGAATGGAAGTGCAAATCTGTTTCCAGGGAGCCGGTATTTTTGGCTTCTTGGAAACTTTCCCAGCAACATCTCACCTGGTCCGTCTTGTTGTCCTTACAGGATCATGTCCTGCAAGATGTTTCCTGTGATGTGTTCTGTCTAATGGCAAATACTTACTGGGAGAAGTTTTCATCATCCAATAAACCTGAATAAGCAACTGTTTGTGGATAAGCAGTGTGATTTTACATCAACATCAACGTAACTAGTGAAAGAAATGAATTAGAAGTATTTAAAACAATTAATAGTCTAGGTGAGGTAAACCACACCGGGAGCCTCTGTTTTTCCCATTGCATAGCAAAAGCAGGAGGGGACAGTTTGTGACATTTAGCCAATTATTTCAGAACGTTTAAAAATTTAGAGTTTTTAATATTTTTAAGACATGTACCCTCCCTCTATGCTGTCCAGCATGTTCTTGGATTATCTATTTGGTCTGTCAAATCTTGCTCAAAAGCCAGCAATCAAGAATTACTTGCTTCTTTCTTTTAATGAGCACTGCAATAAGAATTACTTTCTGTAAGAAGGTGACCACCTTGTCACCCATCTGAGGAAAATGTGAGCACAGGGGAGTGAGATACTTAATTAAAAGTCTGTAGAAGAATGGGACAGATGAGCAGCACATCCTTGGAATTTGGTCTGAATCCTTTTAGTGGTAATTTCTCTTTTTCAACTAATTAAACTTTTCTGAACCTCCATGGCACCCTCTTTGTGCATCAAGAACATCCCTCCTGAATTTGATGGGCAGACTTTCAGCTCTGAGAGATGAGCACAGATCAGGAAATCACCAGGACAGCAGTGCCATGGAGTCCTCAAAACTTGGCCATCTGCTACCAAGACCAATTGAGCAACTACCCTACATTAATTCACTGTTGCTTTATTCTTTTTCATGCTGCGGATGTGTGCCAGGAAAAGAACTGCCTTCCTGTGTATGTGTGATTGAGGTACTGGTTCAGTGCCTAGCATACATGGGTTTAGAGCCTGTTTTGATCTGGGTAAATAATTTTGTTAATTTTGGGGTGTGTAAAAGTAGGTATTTTTAAACAGAAAGCAGAGGAAGGGAAATCAGAACGTAATAGAAGATTTAAAACATACGTGAATATGACTTTTTTTTTTTCCTGAATGTATGCTGAGGTTTTGTTATTTTTTTTTAATTCATTTTGATATAGGAGTTGTGATAACAGTGTTGCCATGTATTTATATGGTGTCTATTCTGAAGAGGCTTTGACCATGTTTGAAATCTTGATGCTTAAAAATCTTAAATGGAAGTCTTCTTTAGACTAAATACATTTTAAACATTTTAAAAAGAACAACTGAAAGTAATGCCCAAAAAAGCTCCTGCCAGAGGAGGGAGCAGAGGGTAAAAGTTCTTGCTCTATGTTTTCCCAAGGCTGACGAAAGCTTTAGCTTAACACTGTTCGAATCCAAGTAACGGGCAAAACCAGTAGTTTTCTATGTGTTTGCTGCCTCAGGTGAATTTTGGGAACATGGGTACTGCCTTCACTACTGGAAGAGGAAATTAGTATGTTTTGTGTGATGTGTGTGGGGAGCTGAGGGTTTTTTTTCTTCTCTTTTCTTAACAGCTTTCTCGCACCAGCTTTTTTATGATCACAGAGTAACTTGAGTTGGAAAGGATCCCTAAACGCCATCTGATCAAAGCTCTGTTCAAATCAGGTGACTAAGGCGAGGGCTGCACATGCCACATTGGTAGCCCTTGGCATAACTAAAGCATGAAGCTCTGCAAGCAGAAGCACTGTGCCTCTCGTGGGCTTCAAACACAAGGGTGTGCAGAAGGTTTTGCACACTGCCCGGTGGGATGGGGCACAGCTGCTGGAGGCAAGCCTTCCTCCAGCCTACCTTCCTGCTCTGCCAGCCGGGCTGCCATGCAGATTGCTGCTTGTGCTGCTGCTGCTGTCGGGGCGACTGACTGTTGGGGTTTCACCATGTGAGGGAAACGGTGATCACTTCCTGATGGGTGCTGGTTTTTAAGTGCATCTCACCAAAGTTATTCCACCCATGAAAGGACTGAAATACGTGTGTATTAGCTTATCCAGTGCATAGAGAAATAACATCCAGAAGTTTAGAAGACTTTTTTTTTTTTTAAATTAAATTATGTTGCAATAGTTTAAAAATTAGAATATTATTAAAAAAATTATTAAGATTAAGCAACATTCCTACTGATTATGTGCTGTGCAATTATGTTTTACCTAATGAAGAAAATCTCCTCCAGTAACTTTGTGGTGAGCTGACAGAAACATCTCTTAAATAAAAGAATCAGTGCAAAACTAGTGTATGGCTTTGTAATTCCATTGCATTTTCAACAGACATTTTACATATCCTTTCCACAAACTTCACATGTATTTCTGACATCCACAGCTATTGTACCTTTTGTCCCAGAGTGGTAAATAGCGATGAACTCAGGGTTCTGGTCTCTCTCAAGAATTATCTTCCCTTGCTGATAAATGATTAATGTAATCCACTTATGAGATTGCCATGACATCATTCAGGTTTTGGCATGCTTAATTTTATTTCATAACAATGAGAAAATCCCGAAGTCCTTTAAAGCTTCCCTTGCAGGAAGGACCCTGTTAGGGCTGCAAGGCATGTGGGGGGAGACGTTTGAGCTCAATGCCTTCTTGGCAAGGAGCTGGGCATTGGTCCAAGAGGACAGTACTGTACTTCGTAATGATGGCTCTGCATTAGCTTCAGCATCCAGGCTTTAATTTAACTACAGCCTTATGGTAGTTAGTCTGACTGCTTAGCTCTAGTTTAAAGTCTTGCCCAAGTCAGACAGTTTTAATTAGTTGTATTTTGAGTGTGGTACCCTTTAGGCCACATGGGTTTGGGAATCAGCAGCTTTACTTGCAGTTAAAGTTGAGTTAGGGACTTAACACACTCCCACATATCTTTTTATTTCTTTACCTAAGAAGACTGTGAAGAGTGAATGTCTTTATTTCAGCTTAGGTCAAGCTGCTTCTGAATGCAAATGTAAAGGTAATTAAGACTACAGAAAACACATCTATATTTTAGAAGATACACACAATTAATGCTTTGACAAAACATGTTCTGGATGAAAATCTAACTACTTTATTAAAAAGAACTAGAACTAGTATTTCAGGTTAGCTACTGACATGATTTTTTTCTGGTTTTGTAACCAAGATACCCATCTCTTGAAAAAAATTTTGTATCAAGGAAAGCAAAGTCATTGAGGTGAAAAAAGAAGAGTAAATGGATCAGGATGTCCATAAGCTGCATGATACATGCTGCTTATTTTAGATAACAAGTAGTCCCAGTAATGTATCAGGTAACTCTTTGAGTTACTTTGGTTATTGCAGGTGGCATGGAGCATTACCTGAAGTCTTCTGCTGCACTGGTTATGAGAATGCCTATGTCACTGGGATCCAGATGCTAGATGTCATCCACCAGGAATAAGAAAGCATTTCCTCGAGGAGATCTGGATCTCTGTCAGACTCCCCTCGGGATAAATTACACCCTGATAGCCAATAGAAGTATTTTGGATTGAATAGCGGTGTAGAAATACAGTTGCACAAGAAGTTAATATTATAAGCACAATGCTAACTTTTTTACAGTTAATATTCATGTAGTCAATTTTCAAAAAAGTAGTAAATTTTCTACCCCAAAAATGATTGCCTTTTGGTGAATTGAATTGGAATTAAAACTACAATGAACATCCTTCCTGTGTATGGAGCAAAAGCAATTTTAATGTCACATTCCTGTTATGCAAATTCACATTTTATTGAAGGTACTTTTTTTTCAGTGTCCTTATCCATGAAAATAATGACTTCTTAGGTAGAGATCCAAAGATATTTTTGATTTATTTTTCTTCCTTCCAATATATAACTCTGTTGAAACCTGAGCAGTTCATAACCCGATTTTGATCCATGGTGCTAAACTGTCTATTATGGGTTTGTGGCATCTACAGGCACTGTGGTGCAGGTTTATATACGTACACCAGATATGCTCTGGATAGCACAAACCAGCAGTATGGTAAGAATTCCTTTTCTATCAAGAAAAAGCATTTCACTTATTTGGTAGAGAATGTCTTTTTCAGCTGCCTGTTCAAAAGCCTCATGTTTTCAAATGCTAGGGTGTATAGAATGGTGACTTCTGGGCTACTGGACATGCTGAGGGATACGTATACTTTTGTAGGTGTCTTACACCTGAAACCAGAGGGTGAAATTACCTGGAAGGAATTCACAGGGTGGGGTGAAGTAATGCAGGACTTCTTGTGACTCAAGGAAGATATTTTTTCAGCAAGTTAAAATATTTTTAAAGTCAGTCAGAAGGTTTATTAATCATATGAACTTCAAGGACTTAATGACAGCACACAAAGAAGCTGTTACTCTTGCATTTTTATAATATTCTGTGTCTTGCTTAGCGTGTCAAAAAATCAGTCACACATCCCTTAAAGACTAACCTCCTCCAGTTAGGTGCATATTTACCATCATTTTATTTCCTCTGCCTTTTGAAGACTTACTCTCTTTCCAGTGCATGACAGGAATCCAGTGGCTTCAAAGCCTTTTGAGATCTCACACAGTTATTATGGCATAGTAGCATATAAACCTTGGTGGCATCCTTTTTGTGGCTTTTCGGATGTAGTGAGGTGCTGAATAGTGGGTGTACCTCATAATCTGGATAAAAGTCACTGCTTTAGTGGCCCTGAGAGGAATCTAATGAAGTCCTTGGGCTGATTTCATTGGTCTTCGCCTGGCACCTGTGGAGGTTCATGTTAGGGAGAAAAGACATGTTTGCAAACACAAAGTCATTAGATATTTCAATTATGGTGTGGTGTGAAGTCACCTGTAACTATTCATACTTGGTTTGAACAGCACGGGAGTCCTGGCTGAAATGCCAGAGGGTTTTACGAAGGAAGACAGCTTGCAAAGAAGAGTCACGCAGTGTGAGACAGCAGTCTGTTGCTGCAGCTTCACTGGAAACCCACTTGTTTTCCGCTGGTGCCACCAACAAGCAAGAGGCCTTGCACCACTCTTGTGGTCAGTCTGTCCGTCCACAGCAGTGACATGTGCAGAAGGGGGAGAATATGGCAAAGACAAGAATGTAGTTATTTTTTTTACCCTAAGAAAACAAACTGAGATGTTGGAAATGCAAAAAGTATTGGTCACCTGTTAAGGCAGTGTCAGTGGAGCTTGAATGAGCTTGGTGGCAGGAGTGGATTATTTGAGGAAAAATCAAACTTGCCTGGGACTTTCAGTTGTGCATAGTTCTGTGTTCACCTTGGTCAGAACAGCCTGTCCTGAACCCTCACAAGTGCTGCATCAATACAGCTTTGTAAATGGTTTCATGGTCAACACCAAATAGTACCATTACTTTTGACTAATATAATTGAGCAGTGATTACATTTTGGTAGGTAAGTAACTATGAACATAGGATTTTCAGTGTTGGTGCCTGGCATTGCTCTTTAAAAGTTACATCTTGTTTAGAGGAGAGGAGTGGGAAAGGGAAAAGACTTTGTGTAACTGGAGCATCCATCTGGTGCATTTTGATGATGTGACATGTTGGTGAGTTATGTCATACCTGCTGTAACCAAGCGAATGCCAAATACATAACAAGGGCTTAGCATACAGTACTAAGAGCACCTGCTATTGTATCTGAATATCATATATTCAGACTCTTGTAATCTCTCAAGTGTATTTATTATTGTATGCTTGTTTATTAACTGAATCTTTTGAAGACACCCTAAGATCCCGTGACCACAGCTGTTTAAGAACGATGTTCATGAAATACAAATGTTTTCTAGAAAGAGGAAATCCCCTGAAAGATCTCCACCATACCTTTCTTATCCAAAGAACAAATCTTTGTGGCTGCAGTTGTGTCTAAAGAGAAAATGTATGGATCACCATGTTAAGCTTCAAAGGTGCAAATCTGGAAGCTGTTTTCTGCTGAGGAGAGACTAAAGCCTTAAAAGTTTAGTCTTCTGTTTGGTTGCTCATCACATGTGATATGCTTTCCCCACAGGCGAAAATTCCTGAATTCTCTTTTAGTGGCTCCCAGATCTGTTCTTTCTCATGTTTGTAACTTACTTAGCACTGACACAGGGAACTGATGAGATTTTTGACACTTTCACTTGTGAAGAGGCATTTGAGTGTCAGAGGCAAACATGGACTGAAAATACATCAATTTCAGTTTGCATTTTATGAGATGGCAGTGGTATTGTTGCCAGTTTTTGTCTGGGGACTCAGGATGGTGGTGGTGCTTTTATTTCTATTTCCAGAATTATCTCTATGACTGCAATTCTTCAGTCTCAGCCCCAGGTACCTCGGAGGAAACCTTCCTGTATGCTAGTTGTAATTTTATCTTTCCTGTCCCTAAGTGTAGCATGTGAAAATTGGATTCCTTCTTGTAAGCATAGCATTGTCACCCTTCAGCTGTATCTGAATGTGCACGACACTTGTGACAAGGTCTGTAAGGTAGTCTCATGTACACATTTATTTTGCATCTGGTGTGTAGCTGTTCTAGTTTTGCTGAGGGTACTTTGTATTTTAAATGCCTTTGAACTGTGTGTGGTAAGGATTTAATCCACTTCTTTTTTCTCTTCCCTCCCATCTGTATCTGGTTTGTAAGTTACGTCATCATGTTTTCCACTTGTTCTTCTATGTCCTGAGGAGGCTAATTCTTCTGCTTCTAAATGTAGCCACATTCATGAGTTCCCAGTATGTGTAACATACTCCTCAAGAAAAAGCGATGATGTAATGGTGGATTTTTATCTGTGAGGAATTGAAGTTAGAAAAATGCCTTTGCAAAGGATCTCATGAACATGTGGAAAACACCCAGGGAGAGAGTTAAGCAGTTTGAATCTGAGTGTGCATTTAATCTAGAAACATATGTTTCAGGGAAAAAAAAGCCCCAACTTTATCTCTTGGAAATTATAGCAGAATCATGGACTGGGTTAATGGGAAAACCTGAGAGCTTAAAAATTGGCAGATGCTTCACCATTGTGATAGAAAAAGCTTCACAGTCCCCAGTTTTGCACCAGTGGCGAACATTGTCTAAATAAATCTTTGTCTTCTCATGCTAAAGACTTGGCAGTGGGCAGTTACCATTCTGCCTAGCTCTGACACTCAGGGAAAGTCTTTCTGTTTGCTGTGGCTTAGTGAATATATGGTTAAAGAAATACGTTTTTCTCAATTTTACATTTTTTTATTAATGCTGAATGTATTGTTGGGATATTACCTGTATGCACATGAATAAGATGGCATCTGTTTTTTTTCTACCACACCAATAAAGTTGCCCAGTGAGTTACAGAAATAAAGACCTCCTTGTAGCAGGTTTCTCTTGTTATCATCTGCCTATCAAGTACATGGCACTTCTGTAGTGTTCTGTTACCTGTTGTTGCTGCTGTGATTGTACACTGCTTTATATGAGGGTTTGTGTGGGGGGTTTTTATTGATTCATTAGGGACAAATGCATTCCTGGGTTGCAGAAGAAAACTTTCTCCATTTTATTTGGTAAACCTTGCACTGTCAAGAAAAGAACTACAGTATTTTTGAGCAGAAATTGAGTTGTTAGTCTACCCTGAGAAAACTGCATTTTGATTCTACACCAGTAAAGGTTTTGTTAGGTTTTTTTCCCCCAACTCCTTGAACTGAGGCCAGTTGTGGAAGTCCAGGGTTAGTGTTTTTCAATGTCTATTGTGAGGAAAACATTTAATTCTGCCAATTTTTGACCTGTTGAAGAGAGACAGCAAGGAGTTACAGGGACTGAGTTAAGGGTAATGTTAGAATCTTAATTGCAGGTTTCTAGTATCAGAGCTTAATTTGCCATTAAAACTCTTTCCTTCAAAAGAATGTGTAAAATTTTGATCTCTGCCTTAGTTGTGTGTCTCCTACAGTGTGGGTTTTTTGTCTTGAGATACATAGCACAAGGATGTTCAAAGGGTAGGAATGTTTCTTAGTATTCAGAGAGGACTGAAATGTTATCTTCCTTTTGTTAATAAGGGAGAATAATCTTACCTCCTAACCCAGCAGAAGCAGCAGGAAACAAAGCTATGTATGGTAAGGATATGGTAAATTATTTTACATTTCAGTTTTGCCCTTGAAGCAGCATTTCGTGACTCTTTTGGTGGTCAACTGCTTTAGTAGTTTAGGATATATAAAGTTCAATTAAAGTGTAGTAAGGGTTAAGAGTGAACATTAGTGTGTTTGATCCCCGCAAAAGAAGATCAGGTGCTATTGGTAAGTCAGTATCACTTGTCTCACAGGTGATCGTGGTGCAATTGCATAGAGTCATGCTTTGTAGTCATTGTTTTATTCCTTTGCAATTGAGTAGAATGCTGCTAAGAAGTGTGCCCTGTACCAGTGGGTCTATCTTTGACGTAATTTCAAACATTATTACCATAATGTGTGATACTTGCCTTTCTTCCTTAAAAAAAACAAGGAAAGTAAAATCTGTAGAAAAAACAACTTGAATTGTAAGGATGAGATAGATGCACATTGAGTGGCAGAAGGAGTGCAGTACAGATGCTGGGTAAAAGGAGATTAAGAGAAAAATGGTAACACTGTGCAAGTACCCTTAATGAAATAATGCCCAGGGGTCTAGTTAATTTTTTTGGAAGTGGTGAAACAAAGGATGTTTGGGACGTGTTGGGAAAAATAATTGTAAAAATTAGGAGAAATTGTGATGATAATGCTGGATTAACTGAAACACTGTTAAGGAATATGTTTGGAAATTATTGATAGCATCTGGGAGTTAATATAGATCAACAAAGAGGTCTTTAGGTTCTGCGTGTTAGATATTCCTTCCAGGGAGAGTATCGTTTCCCGCTCAAGTGTCTTTGGCTGCCACAGCTGGCTATCGAAAGAAAGTGCTGTGTGTATGTACACGAACTTTTTTCCCTGGAAAGATGAAGTGGATACTATGATTGCAAGATGCCTTGAGCTATTTCAGAACATCTCTCCTGGCTTCCCCACAGGCTGTGCAGGCAGTGCCACTGTAGCCCTGAGGCTTCTCTGCAAGTCTTGTTTCCCATGCTCTTAAAATCTGGCGTTGTGGCAAATGCTTATTGGTAATTGAAGACTGATTAAAGTTACTTCTGCAGACCATTGCTGTCCCTGTAATCATCCTGAATTTCATGGTGTTCTTTCTCATATACCTACATTTACACATTTCATCCATCACTAATATCTTAAGCATACAAACTAGGCAGTGCTGCCTGTTGGGCAGTCACAACCCATTCTTGCACAAGACCAAAAGATTGTAATTAAGCATCAAGCCTGACTCCATTGCGTGGTGAGGTTTTGATTATAGATGGTTTGATTGCGGTTGTGTAGAACTAGTATTGTGGCTTCAGTGCTACTCAGAATTGAGAAAATTATTTTACAGCATGTCACTGAATTAGTTGATCCCTTGGATGTATATTGCTTGCAAGTATTTAATGGTCTAATTATTGTACATACTGTTTCTCCTTTCCTTCCTCCCTCAACTTTTTTGCCAAAGAAGAGGCTAAGTTTTGAGTCAGAGCTGAAAAACTGTACAGTCTCCAATAAAGCAGCTTCTGTAAGAGGTGTAGAGCAGATACTGATGTATTTTATCTCTTTAAGATCTTTTTCCTGCTTTTCAAAGTGTGAAATCCATTAACTTGCCAGACCTTTCCAGATCTTTAGATTTGGAACAATGTTGAAATAGGATGGAGAAGGTGGTGTGGTCCCCATAGCCATGTGCTGCATGTGGGTTGCTCACTCAGGTAGGGTGACCCAAAAAGACTGCTGCAACAACAGTTTCTGATGTGGAAACCTGTTAGTACCTGCTGTACTGGTGGTCTGCCTGTCAGTTGTGTTTCATGACTGCTGTATTTTTCTAGTATTAGTACTTAGAGGAGTTTGAAAGCACACCAGAAAATATGCCAGGGAACTATCAACGTGTATTTTTGGGTTTTATTTCTAAGTTTGATAAAAAATTGCTGATGATGTTGTTGTTGCTGCATATGTAAGCTGGATCAGAAGTCACTGAGAGAATGGTGTAATGGTAGGGCAGCTCAGGTGCTGAGTCTGTGACTTCCAGGAACCTGGTAAGGTTTAGAATAACATTAACTTTATCTTTTTAATAAAAACGAAACATGTAATTAAACAACCACTGCCTGATGCTTGGGGCTAGTTATGAAGGCACTTCTCAGTCTTCCATGACTTTCAGTTAAATTCACTGAAGCTTGTGCAAAGGTTTAACTTGTATGTGTATTTTGTGAAAAGTGCTACAAATACCTGGAAATTAAAAGTATTTCCAAATGCCCTTCTACGTATTTCTTTCTTTGTAGAGCAACCAAAAATATTGAGGTGACGTTGCTGCTTTAGTGTTGGAGGAGTAGGGGTAGAAGTAATGAACTGATAATCCTCTCTACGTGTGGGAGATGATCTTTTATGTTTAAAGTAGCACTTCATTTATTTTGATAGTAATTACATTGGATAATTCTGTTTACATTTTCACTAACTGCTTGCTCTAGAATAGCTCCTAGAGATGCCCCATAGAGACAAACACGCTGGTGTTTTCTGAGCAATAAACAGGTTAGCAGAGCATGGCATTGTGGAAGCCATGGAAAGATGCTGAGGCTGTGCTTTTGAGCCGTGACATCCAAAATGTCTGAGGTGGAAATTAGTGAAAGTGAAGAGTATTATCAACAGTGTTATTTCTGACTTTAGGTATGTTTTTCCTAAGTGAGATTTTCTTCCTGGGGATCCCAGGGCTGCGGATCCTTGGGAATTTGAGAAAGTACATGGATAGAAAAAAGAAACTGAGAGTCTCAAAGATCCTTTGACTCTGCAGGTCTCACTGATTTGCTTCTGGCATAACAAGTGAAGTCCCAAACAATGATTTTCACTTGTTCCAGGAATGTAGAAGAAACGGTATTTTTAATGAGGGGAAAACAGTCTAGAGGCATCTGATTTAAATCTCTTTTGCTCTGCTATAATCCTGTCAGTGACAGAAAGCTGTATTCGTTTTTGTGCAGTTACATTTATTTAGAATAAATTGGAGGTCTATGCTTAGTATTTAATCCATGTGTTTGTTACTATCAAAGGCTTACTTGAGAACTGAGCTGAGGAGGCCCTGAGGCATTGTGGACATCTTTGGGAGAATATGCCCATATTCTATTTGGAAGCAAGTTTGCTATGTAAGTTTTCACTTACACACACACACAAACACAAACACACACACACACACATACAGACACACACACACACACCCCCCTTTTTCTTTTTTGGTACAGTTCTCGAGCAATATCTGTTTAAGTAATTGTTTTACTCTCATGGTAAGCTGTATACCATAACTCTTGTCACACTTGCACTCTTAGGTTCAGAATGGCTCAGTTGATTAATGGCTTTTTCAACTTCTCAATGATCTCAAAATTAAAGTACAATATTCTTAAAAATTCTGTAGACTCTCTTGTAAACTGTGGGGAAAAAAAAGTTTCTTAAATAGTGCTCTTATCCAAATCTTTCTTCAGGCAAAATGACCTGTTACTCTTCTGCTTCTTTTCTTCACGTTGGTAGTTTTTATTCTGTTCTTGCTGGAAGAACTTGCTGCTTTGGTTTGTTTGTTTGTTTGGGTTTTGTTTCTGTTTTGTTGTTGGTGGGCATTTTTTTAGGAGATCTTTTGGGCAGTATAGTGAAAGGAAACAAACAAAACACATGACCAACAAAAAACCCACATCTCTAGCCCAGAAACTAGTCATTTTGGATTCTGGGCAGCTGTTTTAAGATGCTTTTCGTCTCATAGAGGTATTTCTTACTGTGATCACTGAAAAATTGTTCTCTAATGTACAGATTTATGAAGCTTGAGGAAATTAAAAAAAAATAAAATAAATTTCTCATTGGAACTATTAGGTGGATGGCAAAATGTCCTTTCAAGGAACTGGCACTACTAGATCTGCATTTCTGTATTTGCGAAGTGCTTTTGTGCAGTTACCTTTATGTTTAATCTTTTGCTTTCTTCACAGTTTGGTCTTGATGGTCCTGTCAGAACCCAGGCAGGTTGCAAAATTTAGAAGAAATCAGTCCTGGAGTAAAGCCAGGCAGGAGTATTATTTATCAAAGAAATGATTGCTGAGTAGGTGGATTATGTACTCAGTGAAGGAACTAAACTTTGGAGTAGTATGATGCTTAAACATTTTTATAGTCTCTTATATTAAACCTGCAGTTACAAGGTTACAACAGGCAAATGGAGTATCTTCCATTGTATGTCTTGTAAATGCACTGCATGCCTCCTCCACTGCCCTGCCATCGAAGGTGGGATGCCTTCGGATCCCTGCTACACTGATGTAAAACTGTGTCAACGCCAGGTGTTTTGAAGTTTAAAGCCTTTTCAGTTTCTTGTTTAACTCAAAGCAGCAGGCTGCCTGGACTACTCACTTGCACAGTTTTTGTTAGTTTATGCTTGGAGGTCATTAACAGTGAATTTAGGAAACTTGGCACAAGAGTAGCTACCACAGCTTTTCTCACGGAATGGGCACAATCCTTTCCACTTTCCCCCATCAGAGGCCAAATGGCCTTTCTATGTCCTGTGCAAAGCTGAAGAAGGGACAAGCAGGTCATCTAGCTGGCATCAGGGCCACCCTGTAAGTGGCAGGTTGGTGCAAGGTTTTAAGCATGGATGTGAAAGTTCGGCTATGGGAGCTGGGTCTGGTCTGAAGCCAGGACTGATTAAATGAAGAACGCCTGGCACTAGGGATATGTGTGGTGCAATAAAGAGAGCCACCAGACTGTGATTCCCCCAGTGCTTTGGAGAAGAAACACAAGCACATGGAACCTAATTTTCATAAGATTCATAAGGATTTCATAAGTCTGCCTTTCTTTTACTCCTCTGTTGTATTCTTGTCCCACTCACTATATCTTTCCTACACATACGCTAATAAAGTCAGGAAATTGGTCAAGAAGCAGAAGAGTGTGAGGATGTCAGGCCGAAGACCTGGGCTGCTGGTTTGGTCATGCCCATGAGTCTGTCTGCCAGCCACTGACAGACTTCTGCTCACATTTCGCCTACTGGAAGGATGAACTGAGGTTGCCCATGAAGCTTAAAGGATATCCATTATCTTTGAGACTCATAAAATAAAACTAAAATTGGCCAATGGTTAAAAAATTAAGGTTGAGAAATACAGAAATGTTTAATGACTTTGAAGTATTGTTTGTGGATTATCAGCCTAATAAAAGAGCCTACCTTCCAGGCTATTTAATCATAGTGGGAGTTTTTGTATTGTGTAGTAATATGCTAGTATTACGCATAGGTTGTAAATCTTATAAGCTTGTATGATTCTTTGTTTTCTTTTTGGCAAATGGTAATTGAAAATCAGTAACATGATATATTAAATCTTTAATGAAGCTTTAATGAGTCTTTTCATTTTTGTTTGAGTAGTATCAGCTTGTATAAAAACGTCATGTATACTTTGCATGTGTGATATCCTCTCCAGAAACAGATTACATATTGATAAAATAACATTAATCTGTTTTTTATTTTACAAGAAGTTCTCTATGAGTCTATAAGGTGTTGATGGTATATAATTATAGAATTTGGATTAATGTATTTAAAATTACATCTGTTTTGCTTTCAAAAAATTTTCTTTTGTAATTCTGAATACACAATATATCAGACCATGACCACTTTTTTACTTCCGTTTTTTTTTCTCACAGATGCTTGAGTTATGACAAATTGAATAAACACTTAGTGAAGGAGATTATTAGAAACCTTATCACATTTATCTTAGTTTTAGCACTTGTCATTTCGCTATTGCAGTGATCTTTTATGAAAGATCATGCAGTTAATAGTAATATTTTTATTTGCACAAATATTTTTTACAAATGAATGACCTCTCCAGGAGAGTATATTCTGTTACTTTAGAAGAAATGTAGAACTTTGTGATAATCAGACCTTTTCCTTTTTAAAGTATTTTCTTTTTACAGTTTTCAATAAACATTTCAAATAATTTTGAATCCCTGCCATCAGGAGTGGTTGTGCCACTACTGCTGTACTATGAAAAATCTTGAGTTATGGAGAGGAAAACTCATCAGCTGGAAATAGGTTTGCTAGAGAGTAGGCTGATTTCTTGTATAACCTTTCAGTGCCATGAAACAGAATTTAAGCCATCAAAATTAATGTGTTAACATACCTTAGTGGAAAAGGATAACATTTAGATGTCTTTTTTGTTTGGTTTTTTTTTAATCTTGGATGATATTATCTGAATTGACAGATGAAAATGCGGTGGACATTTTCTTTCTCAGCAATGTGATGATAACTGGGTGTGTCTCTTGCCGGCATTTTTATTTGCCTTACAAGAAATAGCCAGTACAATTTTCCATAATTTTCCTTTTCCTACAATACCATGGTGTTTTCACTCTGTGTGTCTGATTACTTAGGTAGACTTAGAAATAACTGCCATATGGGAAAGTGTGCAGTTGCTATGGAGGCTATTATTTTTTTTTTTTGTTAGAAGTTTAATGCTAAACTTCTGATAGAGTGCTGTTCTTGTTTCAATCTCAGAAGATGTTAATTTCTTTAATTCTCTAGCCTGTGCTTTGACCTTCTACTTAATTCCCATTATTCTTTCCCAGATGATAAATTTTCGTTCAGAAGTTAATTGCTATTTATGTCTCCTGCTTTAGTGGAATTAGAGTACCAAACAGTAGTTCCACTCCATCTTTTTAGGAGAGATAATGGATCTGCCTTCAGAAGTATACCTCCAGTGTTAGTGTTGCAATTTCTGTTTGGTTGAAGAATTACTTGCTGGTTTCTTCGATGCCTCTATCAGAAGATGCTGTTCAGTATTTTTCATGAGGGAGGTGGTATGTCATTATATCTCAGAAGTCAGCAATGCCCTTTGGTAGTATCACACACTAAGGCTAAGTACTGGGGTTTATACTGCTGGAGTGCAGAACCAGGTACGTATGCTATTGGCAGAGACTACTGGCTGAATCTGAGCTGAGGCATATAGTCCCTTCTTTTCTTTTTCATGTCTTTCGTGTGTGAAAAGTTGTTGGGTAGTGGCAGAAGAAGGGATTTTTAGCCCATTGCTAGTTATTATAAATTAGTGTTTGTTATTCTGTGACGTGCCTATGTACTAAAATAATGGGAGCTCTGTGTGTTGTTACCAGTGAAAGAGCAATTCAGTCTGAAGGAGTTTTAAAACAAGATGCATTGTATTCTGTCATGTTTAGTAACAGTACAAAAGAACATGGGCTTTCGATCGATACAACACAGTGATTTCACAAGTTGTGAACTGTGGAACAAGGTTAAGTAGCTTAACGAGGTGTATGTGTTCTTTGTCAACATTGAATCAAGATATTTACTTTGAAAAGCAAGTAAAAGATGTAAAGAAAAACCTGATCATAGTAAGTTACTATTTTTATTCTTAAGAATTTTAAAGATACTTTTTCTATTAGTGTATGATTCTTTAATCATTTGGCTTCTACATTTTTAATTCTGTTACCTAAGGGACAGTTCTTCAGAGACTATAACTTTCAATGATCAATTATTTTGGCAATATTACTTTTTTTTCTTACCACAGAGAAGAATCTAGTAACTTACTGTTGGAATGGAAACCTGCATCAAGGTGGATTTTGCAGGATTTTGTCAGTAGTACTCACCGTTTTCATTACAGATGTGAAAACTGGAGAGGTGGCAGTCTGAGGAGACCTGCCAGGGTGTTGGAGAACAGAAAAACAACTGTGATAGATTCACAGAGGGGAAAGGGGGAAGGAGATGCCTTTCAGCAGCAACCAGAGCAAGGTGCGTGGTACTGCGGTGAGGGAGCAGCTGGCTAAGTAGCAGGTCTGCAGAAACCTCTGTGGGGGTTGCAGCTAATGTCAGTGTAAGATAGGTTGTCAGAGACATGTTGTTAGTGAAACGCAGTTGCTGTACTGATAGAGCAAGAATATAGCCTTAGGAAAGGCACAAAGGATGCTCAGTGGGGGCTCAGGCGGTGTATCTTTTTTGGCATGTGTTAGAGAGTTTAAGGAAGGCATTGAAAGTTGATACGTGGACAGGCAAGACCACGAAGAGTGAATCACCACTGTCAAGTGGGATTGTTCAGGCCAAAGAGGAGACGGTCCATACAGGGCACTGAAAATAGGTGTGGTGGGCAGTCTGTGCTTGGTTTGGCTGGACTGCGTGTAGCTAACCAGCTTCCACCCAAACAGTGAAGAGTCAGATGAGAAAACCAAGACAACAGTAAGAATATTGAAACATTCAAGTCAAACCAAGTAACCACAGATGCTTGGATGCCTTTGGGAATGGGTAAAAATACGAATCAGAAATGTTATCAGTGTCACTGATGTTGACTTCAGGGACAGAGACATTGACATGATGTGTCAGATGGCATCCCAAGGTATCACTGCAGATTTTTGATATGCTGTCACATAGCTGTGCAGCTTGATTGTTTTTTGTAGACACATGTAAAATCAGTCCACTGGAGGGGGTTCAGACATGCCCCCTCTTTGGTGGTTTTTTTTCTTTTGTTTCTTTGTTTTTTTTCGTTTTATTTTCTATTCCTCTATAATACCCTTTTCTATTCCTCCTATAATACCCCTCCCTTGGTATTATAAAGAAGTAGACATATATGCACAGGCCTACATTTCCCTTTTTTCTTCCAGAAGTACCCTTGCTGGTTAGCTCCAGCCAAATTGGGAAGAGGAGTAGAAGACCTCGAAAATTAAAGCAAGCCATTCATTTGTAATTAGACTTATGAACAGATAATAAGAAAATGCATGGGCTTTCTCCTCTGAGAAGAAAACAAGCTGAACTCATTTGTATATAAATTTGGCAGGTGCCAGTTGACTAGGCAGTGGTGTGTATTTGACAACCATTGCTTGTGTAGCTCTGGACTCACTGTAGATTGTTCTATTTCTTGTCTGATCAGGATTTTTTTAGGTGTTAGAATTAACTTTGTTGTAGTAATAATAGAAGATGGTTTAGAAAACAAAATATAGAAAGCCATAGAGACTTGAGTTTATTTTGGGTTGTCCAAGCAACGGAATTGTTTTAATTTATGAAGCAGTAATCCCAAGCGTTTACAGGAAGAGTACATCCATCACAGTACTCATATGTATCATTTTATACCTACCTTTATAGGTCTTCTCTCCATCCATTATTTTTCCCTTTGTATTGATTAGATTTCATATGTAATCTGTATCTGGCAAGATAAGAACTATGTGTGTGTTTGAGAGAATACCTGTGGCTTTGTCAAAATTGTAACCAGTGATTTCCAATATATAATTTAGATGCTAAGCTGAAATCTCACAACAAATACCCAGAAGGCACCTGAAAAGGGTATCTGTTTACAGTTCATGATTTTAAGTGAGGGCTATAAACCCAATGTAATAGCTGCTTGTTTACTAGTGTTTGAAACCTGTTAGTTTGCATTCTATATTGAATGGTAGCTGCCTCCTATGTTGGTTAGAAATTATAACACATCTCAGCATCCTCTTTACACGAGTAATCTGTAGGTGGAGTGAAAGTAGTCTGGTTTTGCTTTTCAAGTAGATGTGAAATCCTAGAAAGGTCAGATCAGCTGAGCCTCTTTCTGTCAGAATCTGAAGCTTCTACACTTGTCTATCCATGTGAAGTATTTTCGCCTGTCATGGATCCTCTGTGGTTGGTAGGCTGATTTGAGGTGAACCATGGATTGGGTTAGGGCACATTTACTCTGTGAGCTGTGATTATGGTTTGTTCTGCCTGTTTCTTTCTTCCCTTTGAATGCAAGTTCTGTGATGCAATTTAAAAGGAGAGTAGATGTTTGTAAATTAATAATGTCAAAGCCACAACTGGAGTAATCAGTTCTGCAGGCTGATGCTGCTCGGTTTTCCTAGGTATTGTCTCTGAAACCATCTTTGCTGTCTCTTTTTGCTTATTGAGAGATGCTGTATTAGGGAAAATGTCCAACATAATTCCCAGAGGAAATGAAGAAATTTGGAAGAGATTGGTTTGTTGCAAAATACTGTCATCTCTTAGTAATTGAGAATAACAATATAATTTGGTTCATGTCACAAACAGAATTGTATGCCTGAGAGAACAGAAATGGAAATTGCTTATGCGAGAAAAGACAATGAACTGCAGTGTGTTGGGTACTATTTTGAAAATATGATCCACAAATCCATTGTGCTAAGATTCTTATGCCTCTCTCTGTAGAATTATGGAGGGCCACAGTATAAATGAATGGGTAGAGTAGGTGGTTTATCTCAGCATTCCTGTATGTTGAATTTCCATCCAAACTGTACCTTGGCACGTCTTGCTGTCTGGTGTGGTATAAAGTTTCTAGAGCTTTCAGAGGAAACTGTAAAGTTAAGCTAATAAAAGTGTTTCAAATTGGAATTAAGTTAATTTTACAGTACAGAAGGAAAGCAGTAATGTGTCAAATAAAAAAACCATAAATGAGTGCTAAGAATGAGGAATCAGGAATTATTCTGGTTCACGTACAGCTGTTTTCCATCTTTTTTTTTATGTTTGTTTTGGATGGTTAGTGACTGCACAGAAGTCATTTATACTGTCTGTGTACCACACATGAAGTTTTAATCCAGGATTTGCATGACTGTTCTGCAGTCTTTGAAGGTCATGTGGACTGGGAAAGGTACATCTTAACCTGAAAAAGGCATACACTGCACCCATCTTCAAAAGAAAACATCAGTCATGGAAACTATAGTCTGATTAGCTTCACTTCTGTCTCTGGAAAAAGGTTGGAGTGAGCCCTGTTGGAACACATTTCTGGGCAAGTGAAGGAGGAGGCAGTCATCAGGAGGAGTCAGCATGGATTGACCAAGGGTAGGTCGTGCCTGCCTGACCTGATTCTTCTGTGGGTTTGCAGACAGTGGGAGAGCAGTGGATGTTATTTATCTTGACTCTAGCAAGTCAAGACCCTGTTTCCATCAGTATTCTTGGATCCAACTTTACAGTCTGGGATGAAGGACAACCAGACGGATAAAAAACTGTTTGGATGGTTGGGCTCAGAAGTCATGGTTATGGGGTCATGTGCTGTGTAGAGGCCAATTTCAAGAGGGGCATCAGAGAGGTGTGTTCTGGTACCTGTTGTGTTCAACATCTCTCTCAGGAACCCAGAGGACCTAAAGGGCACTCTCCTAAATTTTAGCAAATGACAGCATTCTGGGGGCACCAATCGATATGTTGGAGGGCAGGGCTGCTGTTCAGAAGAACTGAATAGCGGGGACCTGATGAAATTTTGAAAGGACAAAGGTTGAGCCCTGTTCCAGGGATGGCAGATCTCTCGCCCCTTGGACATAAGGAGGCAGAGAGCAGCTCCGCAGGGACCATGACTACGCTGTGCCAGTGTGGTGGTTTTGACCTTGTCTAGCAGCCAGCTGCCCACCCAGCTGCTCTTGCATTCCCCGTCCTCAACAGGACAGGGTTGAAAATAAGATGAAAAAGCTCATGGGTTAAAATAAAGAATAGGAAAATCACTTACACATACCATCCTGGGCAAAACAGACCTGCCTTGGGGAAAACTTTCTAATTTATTACCAATTCGAAATAGAGTAGGGTAGTGACAAAGACAAAACTAAACCACTTTTCTCCTACCTCCTTCATCCTAGGCTCAATTTCACTCCTTCATTCATTACTTATTTTGAAAAAAATCTAAAAAAACTATACTCACTTTTAAGTGAGTAACTGTTAAAGCCCACTTTAATAGTTCTACAGTGTTAGTAAAGTCCTTTATCCAAGTGTCTTATTTCTAGCTGTGAATGCTTAGTGGAAAATATAAAACCAAAGAGAGTGTGTTGTGATGCTTTCTCAGCCTCACAGCATTTCAAGAACTTCCTCATTCAGAAGTACAGAGTTACACTTTCAAAACAAGAAAACAGGGAACCTTATATATAAATACTGTGTTACTGCAATTTTGTGTGTTTTCAGCAGTTTCTGATGTCTCAGATAATCCCTTGCCCGGAATTTTGGTGTTTTAAAGAACATCTACAATTGAAGGGGTTTTGTTGCTTCTATTACAACTCTAGATGGTATTTATGCCTACTTGTCCTTTTGCCAACTTCATCTTTCATTTTAAAAAGGTTTTTTTACTTCCGACTTCTCAGGTTTTTGTCAATATCAGTTTGACTCTTCTAGGCTTTTCTCGTAAGGAACTAGTGTGCTTGTCCTCATTGTATCCTTGTGTACAGCCTTTGCGCGCGTTTGTTCTTTCCAACTGTGAGATGCCAGTTGAACGAGGTCTTGTGATTCGGTTGTGAGTTTGTTTGGTTTGCTGCTTGAATTCTGATCTTGATCCCTGGAAGCTCCAAATAAAAGCAATCCTGGGCCACACAGATGGAGAGAGCCCCCTCTATTGAATATGTATAATTGTTTCCCTTGACTAATATGTGAGGGAGTGTATTTACTGTCCTCTTGGCACATGGGGCAGCATTTAGAACTTGATGCCTGGTTCTCAAGCAGATTATTTTAAAATGCACTAGTCCTGGGGGTATTAGAACTAAAATATGCAAAAACCAGGCAGTACAAATTGTAGAACTCAATGCAATTAGGTATTTCATTAATCTAAATTGTATCTTTGCCTTGATTATTCTGGCCTTATAGATCCTTATATAGGTTATTGAATTTTGAGGGATTGATTTTGGTGGGTTTGACTTTTTTGTTGTTGTTGGGGTGGTGGTTATTTTCTTTTGGAGTTTCTTTTTTTGGTGGGTAGTTTGTGGGGGTTTTTTTGGGTTTGTTTTTTTTTTTCCCCAAATTCTGTACTCCTCTCTGTTCCTAGTAACCTTTATCTGAAATTTAAACTTTGATCCTTTGGGGGTTTTTGTTCAGTGCTGAACTTGTACAGAAAATACAGAACAGGATGGCAAAACAGCACTTGGATTCAAAAAACCAGTCTTCAGTGTATTTCTGAAGTTAGAGCCACGGAGGAGAAAGCAAGAAACTTTGACAGAATTTTTCTCAGTACTATGTTTAAACTGCTTCACATTAAAAGTATTTCAGACTAAGCCTCTTGTGTTAAAGTATCTTTTCAGTCTTCCCAGGACACCTCTGGAAAGTATGTTATGAAGGCATACTTAAAATAAGCTGAAAAGTTTAGATTTTTTTTTTTTTTTGGGCAGTGTGTTTATATTTGCCTATATAGAGCTAGGTGCTGTTCAGTGTAAGGTTCATATCTTGTTGGACTCTTGGATCAAAGGGAGAACTGCAGGAACAGATCCTTTCATACATGGAGATTTGCTTATTTGTAGTGTGGCCCGCAGGGTCTACTTGCGTGACTTAGGTCACTGGGGCTGGAGTTCGCACATTGAGGTTATTTTGTCACTCGTCAGCATTCGAGAAAAGGCAGGTGGATACACTTAACCTTCTAAGTTTTCCACGTAGCATAGTTGCCTATACACTGCACTCGTTCAGACTGTTAGTATACCTGCAGCCTTTGATCCTAAATAGTTAAAATATAAGTTGTTTTCCATGTACATTCAGCTCTGGGGTTGTCGGCTGAGAAAGCAAATGTGTGGATGACATCCTGCTGTTTGTATCTTGAATAGCCATATGCTATCACTGTGGATAGTGCACAAATTTGCCTCATGAAATAAAGAGTCTTGTTTCAGGAGGCTAACTGGTATGCTGCCCATAATGGTTCCACCAAAATCCAATCCTTTGGAATTCCATAGCTGAGGAACTGGGACTGATATCTGTGATGTGTTTGGGAGGAAGAATCTGATCCTTTTTCCCCAGGAAAAACTCTTTTGCACTTGCTTCACCTACTGTTCACAGAATTAGAAAATAAATTGCTTAAAGCAGGTGACACTAATCCTTGATAAACTTCAACAAACTTGAATTGGGCCATTATTTTGAGGCCAGTGTCTGTGAGATTATATGCTTTTTAATCCTAGGTCTTGAAAACTATGTAGTCCATTTTAATGGGTTGTAAGGTGGCATTGTTAATGGAAACCTTATGGCTGGAAGGTTTTTGAGCCTTTCTTTTAGTCACCCCACTCTGCTGAGTTGAGTGGGCTTAAAAATGCCATTATTCAATTCTACCAGAAGGATTTGCCATTTTCATGTCTTCT
>NW_009933909.1:0-40764 GCF_000696875.1 Nestor notabilis | reverse complement strand
CATACTATATATATAAAATAAATACACACATTTATTTCCTAAATGCTCCTCTATCAGAAGCTCAGCTGCTACTTCTAATAAAAATGCTAGTTAATACCATACAGTAAGAAAATTAGTATTCACTTGAAATTCTATGCATCATCTTAAAGCCTATGTATATGCTGTATATACATAGAATAGAGAATAGAGAATACAGAATGCTATACATCTTGGAGAGCAAAACTTTAATTTTTGATGTTGCAGAGATGCTTTTTATCACTGCCTTCCATATCTTCAAGCTTATCAGCGTTTCACAAGTGTTGCTAAAACGGTTGCCCAAGGTGCAGCTGAACATCTGGATCACTCTCTTTTGCCGTTAGGCTGAGTATCCAGCATGGCAGAACTACACGTGCTCATCCCCAAAAATAACTGTTCAGTTTGATGCCAAGGGGGGAGTGCAAGTTTCTTAAATACTTCAAACTTTTGCTTTGAATTTTTATAACTGGGCAGAGTTTCAATACCCTTCAGCCAGGGAGGCTCCTGCTCCCTACTAAAAGCTGCTTGGTGGACTGTCTTCAGAGGCCACCACATTTCTCACTTACAAACCAAAGCGTGAGCACCTAGGATGCGATAAGTTTAGCTGCTGTAAGTGGGCCATTTTTAGAAAAAGGTTAATTACTTTCACTTCAGGGAAGAAATCTTTCATGCAAGCCTTCTGCTTAAAACAAGATTTTGCCACTGCTATTGTGTAAGTCCTATGGTGAGTCGAAGACCCAGGAGTGTTCCAGAGGGTCCAGATGACTTAAAGAAATGTATGAAATAACTTACATAAGCAAAAACTAAAAAGCAGTAAGTGGACTGGGCTGCATGTGTGTATTCACACAAGTATACTTACATCAACACCATATATAAAACAGTATGATCAAATGTACTCCCACTTCCCTGAGTTTCCCCTTCCCTGAAAGAAAAATGTGTGTCCGGTGCCTATACACAATATGTTTAGCTCTGTATCAAAAAAATGAAACTTTTTGAAAAGAGCATGACACAAACCACTCTCAAGTGTCAGACCTAAGACGTCTCTATGTGTACAAAAGCTATCACAGACCATCTGCAAGGTATTTTTTATTTTCTTTTTTTTTTAAGTTTCTGTAAGATTTTAAAACATTATTTAGGATTGACATGCCAAAATTTCTCTTTTCCACTAACTCTTGTGGCAAGCAGAACCAGATGTATCAGAGGCAAAGCCTTCTGCATACCAGGAAGCTGTATCCACATGTGCTGCATGGCCTGGACATGGAGTGGCTCACCCATAGGAAGAGGACAAAACTGCAGCAACAAAATCCCTCAGGCTGAGAAGACAGCCAAATTTTGCAGACTTCTGTCTTTGTATTTGTTCTTCAGCCTTTTCAGTTACCACCTAACAGTAATAATGCTGTGTGCAGAATAGCTGTGGTGCAGGAGAACAGCCTTCCTTGCACAGGGAACCTTTTTATAATGTTTTAATACTTCCATTAGAAACCGACTCAACACGTCAAGATGATTAACTCAGTTTTTGTAAATGATCTGACCGACAAATACTGACTAATGGAAAATGTCTGGTTTTCACTGCATACTCTCACCCTGACCCCAGATTACATATCAACAGGCAATAAACTGTTTTACTCCCATTTTCACTTCAACAAATGTCCCTTAGAGCATCTATTTAGTTCATTCATGAGGACCACTTGGAGTAGATGTTTGAAAGCAACTTTATGGCTATAAAAGCTTCATTAACTAAGACTGGATTCATATCAACATTTCAAAATGGAGTCCCTTTTCACTTTCAAATGTTCCTTCAGTCTATCCACTTTTACATTACGCCTAACAGCTGGTTCCAAGTCGACAGCTTCATTTCCCAAGTCAAGCAGCAGTACTCTTACTTATAGTAGTCTATGTGGGCAGTTGGCCCTGGAAAGCTCTATAATTAAAAGAATTTAGACAAGACCTCAGCAATAAATTGTCCCTGAGTACCAAACATACATACACAGAGACAGAGGAAGAAAGCACTTTACAAATAATAGGATTGAAAGCAACAAACGCTCACAGCATTCGCACCCATTTAAACGGACAGATGGAGCTGTTTGGGCCTATCAGGTCAATAATCCACAAACTAAGAAGGATTTATGTGATAGACCGTAATGGCTCAAATCCACTTTAAAAAAAGAGGGTTACAATAACTTGGAACAGTGCTCAGTATATTCAGGGGGCTGATACGGTAAATAATGATGAACCTTTCTGAATTAGCACAGTTATTTAAAAATCAAATGTATAAGTGAAATAACAGGGTTTTTAAATGCTTCTATTTCACTGATCTTCAAACTACCTAAGCTTTAATACTGAATGTCACAACAGTGAGTCAGAGACAGGCTGCCAGAGCAGCTTTTCCACAGGGAGTGGTGCAGGGCTCCTGACTTGAGAAAGCCAAAAGTGCAACCTTGGGATGTATGGGAAGATGCTTACTGTGGGTGCAACACACATGTGTTGGTTTTTCTTATTCTCTTAGTTGACATCTAAGCAATCCTTAGCCTTTCAGAGGCTTTCACCTGCAATGAACACAGTGAGCCCAACCTGAACGAAGTGACCCAGGTGAGACCAGAGCCCTGCCAATTCTCCATGGGAAGGGGCAATGGTCTTCACCTGCATAGAACGGGCTGCCCTTAACTAGTTTGTTACAAAAGCAGGGCAGGTAGGGTTTGCTTAATCAACTTAGCAGCTTGATCTTGAGTTAGGTAAACATGTGATAGAGATTTCATGTGTCCTTTTCTGACCAAACAGAAGCAGAATTTCTTGGGTGCATCATGAAGCTGGTTCAGTGAGGTAGGTAAGTATTTATTTTTATTACTGTATCTGTGGGTAAGTCTACAAATAGTACTAAATGTGAGTTAAAGCTTTCTTTTACCTTGCTGGGTAGTAGTCTATTTTTGTATTGTCTTCTCCTATTTCTAGATTCTTGGCTCTGGTGTCCTTAGAGTTTCCTACCCCTTCCCTCAAATTTTCTTCCTTCTCCAATCTATTTTTTTTTTCCTTTTAACTATCAACGATATTGGAACACTTCTATACTGCAGTTGCAGCAACAGTAGTTTACTTTTCTGGTCCTGCAATAGCTTAGAAATACTTCATTATGACTGATGGTAGATTTAGATTAGATATTAAGAAGAAATTCTTTACTATGAGGGTGGTGAGGCCCTGGCAGGGTGGAGGCTGCCCCAAGAAGCTGTGGCTGCCCCATCCCTGGCAGTGTTCAAGGCCAGGTTGGATGAGCTTTGAGCAACCTGGTCTAGTGGAAGGTGTCCCTGCTCATGGCAGAGGGTTGGAACTAGATGATCTCTAAGGTCCCTTCCAACCCAAACCATACTGCGGTTCTATGACTTTTGACTGTGTCTGTCAGTATTGTTACAAGGCATTAGACCAACTTTTTACTAGTTATAGAAAGTATAGCCTCACAACAAGTTAACAAGAGAGGTATATTTAATGGAGTTTAGAAGCTAGGATGAGTATGAGGAATACAACTGGTACCTCTTGCAGACAGGTATGTGGAGGGGTGGGCAAACTCTCCAGCATCCCTTTGGTCACACCAGCTTATCTTGACTTCTAACCCAGAGAGCAAAGCTCAAGGTACTTCTCTTCCTCCTTCTTGTGAGGAAAGTCAACTGAATTATGTCCAAGACACTCGGATGCTCTGGGTACAGGTGTCCCATTGAAACTGATAAACAGAGAAGCCCCAGGGGATGCTGTGAGCTGCTCACCAGCATGGCCTGGGATGTGTGCATATTGCTGCTGCTTAAGTCAAAAGCTGTTCTGCCTGCAGCCCAGGTAAGCATGTGGTTAAACACACTGCTCTAGTTTTCTCTTTCTTGCTTTCAAGAAGTTCAAAAGACTTACACCCACCAGCACCAGAAATTTGTGGGAGCTGAACAAAGGAAGGGTGCTAAAAGTTTGTTAACTGCTTGTACTTGGTTCTGTGTGCTTGTTCCCCTGATGTGTGAAATGTATGTGTATGTATAAAATATAAGCAGCTTGAAATGTGTTTTTTATCTAATTGAAATGTGTTCTGGTTTTAATATATGTATATACAAATGGAGCCTTGTCTGTTCCAGAAAGTGTTTGAACTACAGAAAATGAAGAACCGGACTTAGTGTTAGTTTGGTTGCTTATTCTTTGTATAGAGTAAGGATGGAGGGGGAAGTAATAGTAAATTAATTGGTCAGGTGCTTTCTGTAAGAAGGATATCCCTTCTCTTAAAGTCCTTTTGTTACTCAGTCCTTGGTTTTTGTGTCCTTAGGTTAATAAATAATACCTGTTCGGGACAATGGAAGGAAAAACCCTTCAGGTGCCCAAGAGAACTCGATTATTTCCAAACACAGAAGTTCCGTAGGTCTTGCTTTATTTTCTCTCTCTGATGATCAAAAGGTCAAGAACAGAATCTTTGGAATATATGAAACTTCTCGGTTTCTAAAACACTGTCATTCTTCCACTATGAAGAAAAATCCTAATTAGAAAGTGTGAAGAGGAAAAGCAGGGTTGGGGAGGCCTTGCTAAGCTTAGCAGTTCAGCATACCTGGCAGTCATAGTTATTCAGTGCAGAACCTGAACAGATACTTAGTCTCAGAATTAAGAACATCTTTAAATATTCTTTTAAATTATTGGGTCCAGGATTACAGCTGAATGTGAAGAAGGGTTTCATGATTGCTGACAGCCATAGGAATTAGAAGTAATTTTGATTTGAGCCGATGAATATTTAAACAAAAATTCACAGAATTAAGAACTAAAAAGAATCACTTGTGGTGAAGAATTATCTTGATTGGTCTGACACACAGTGGTGTTTTCAATTGGAGATTTCTGAATATTTTTTTTATATATTTTTGAAATTAATTTCAAAGGGAAAAGTAGTTTTGTGCTTGAAAAGCAAAATACATCACTCTAAAAAAATGCCGAAGTATAGCATTTTTACCTTTTCTGGTTTGTTTGCCATGCACTTCCAACCCCAGACCAATGACCTCTATTTCTAAGAGCAAACACTTCGGTAAAATTGACTCAAAAGAAAAAATAATTATCTGCAATTCTGTATAGAATCTTTCTCACATCATGTTTTGGGCAAAGATTTTTGTCCAGCTATGACCTGGATGTTGCAGGAAACATTAATAACACTTCACCTCTATAACTTACTGCTGTGCATAATCCTTCAAAGGTCAGGATATATACTGGCTTAGTGAGGTTATCCCCAGCAAATGGATAACTCGCACGTGGGCAGAGCAGCAAGACAGCCAGTGTGCCGGTGTCAGCAGTAAGATATCAGTCTGCAATGGCAGAGCAAGAAACTGTTTAAACAGAGCTATTCGTCATGTTCTAATGTAGCAATGAAGACAGAAGTCTAGATAAAGTGATGAAGGTTGAATTTCTGATACGCACAAGGATTGCATATTCACTGACTGTGGGAGACTGAACAGCACTATGCAGACAAAAGCATCTTGTGATGAGGTCAGCTAGAAGAAGCAATAGCAGAAATATCAAGGGTTCCCAGGAGAAATCCTGACCCTATTGAATTGACTGGGAACTCTGCCATATGATGTCCTCCACTGCCTTCCTCCTTGTTATGGGACCCAGGGTACTTCTGGATTTGTGAGCCTGAGCGTGGCTCCCAGTTACATACCAAATAGGAACTTATCTGGGCATGTGTTTAATTTTCTTCTTTGCCTATGTCCACTCCCCTGCCCTGTGCATAGGTTTCTGTTTCGCATAGAAGCCCAGCTATACAGGATTTCAAACCTCATCACTTCCCAATAGGTCCCTGCCTGAGTGACCAGGAGATCAGAATATTATGGTACACCATAGTAGAATGCCATTTCCCCAGTGGACAGGAGCGGATGCAACTGAAGGAGCCATGAGTCCCTCCTTCCTGCCCCCATGCAGGTTTCCTCAGGTGATCTAAAGGCAATCTTCTACCATTACAGATCAACAGCAAGGAAATCAACTCATGCTGTATGAACGCATTCAAAATTTCCATATGCGAGGGGCAGATTATTTTAATTGTGAAACTTTAAGCTGCTATTTATAACAACTAGAGCTAGATACATCTGGTGCCTCTGACCTCAGGTCCTTCATGTAAGGGTTAGTGTCTTTCGTTGACGCAGAGTAGTAGGATTTTCACACCCTCAGAGCCAAGAGCTGTGATACCTCAGGAGTTCCTCAAGCTCAGACTGTGGGTGCCTATAATTTATCCAGAGCATGCAAAGTTCTTTAAACAATTATGAACAATAGAGAGGAAACCAAGTGGGGAAATGGACTTTGGGTGTTCTATCTCACCAGATTTTTTTTTTTTTTTTCCCCAACATGTCATGCTGACAGAGTGATACAAGTTCCTTATAGCCTTCACTGGCTGAACCTCTGTGAAAACCTGTGTCACTTCTTGTATTCCTTGTGGACCCTTTGCATAGTAACTGGAGTTGTCTTAATCTTAGTCTCCAAATTAACCAAAGAAACTCTAGCAGCTTGGCCAGAGCCCAGAAATAGTCTCTCCACTGCTGAGAACTCAAGGTTTATCACAAACTGACCTGAGGGTGTTTATCAGTGTTTAGCTTATACTTGCCAAGTATTTCAAGCATTGCCCGTGTCTTCTAATTAAAGCAAACCAACATAATCATACAAACACCATCATAAAAAAAAAAACAGGTCAGGATATACTATTCATAAATTATCACAAAGCATCTGTCACATGCTTAATCTGCTTTTTAAAGTGGGGGGACTGCCTTTGCTTAAGCCTGTGTCTTAAGCTACTGCTTTAGCTCTCTATTGTTTGACAGTGTATGATTGGAGGGCAAGATTACTTGTGCTTACTATACAACATGCAGTGTAGAAGTAGCTGACTGGTTATCAAACAGAATCTCTAAACAGGTTGTTCAAAGCTTTTAACGTTTGTCCTGAAAAGCTAGGATCCATGGTAGCAGCCCTTTGCTTTGAATAGTATTTATTCATTAAATTGAGAGGGGGCAGAATTATTTACTTGTTTTGAGATAGGGGAGTGTTAAATGAAAAAAATGAAGCTTTAAAGACAAAGCAGAGGTGGTGGATTAAGGAATTGCTTGTTCTTTAGTCTTCAATTGTCATGTAGTATTTTGGGGCACAGGATTCTGTGTGTTACTGTATTGAGCACATCTTGAAAGGTAAATTGTAGAATTTCCCTCTTCTCTTTGGCTGCTGCAGTTGTGGTAAAGATGAGAGGCGGGGAAAGAAATTTGTGCTTTATGTTGCATGCACTGCAAAGGGGAGGAAGCGGTAGTAAAAAAACAAATTTGTTGACTTCTTGCCTCTGTGCCAGTATGAGCTACCAAAACCTTGGAGGCAGGCAGCAGCAGAATATAGTGTACCAGTTCTTTGCCCTTTTATGTCAAGTGAGGGAATGGAATAACAAATAAAGCTTTCACTCCAGCCTCAAACTCATCCTCTAACTTGTGTGGCTCATGCAACAGCTGCAGGAATGGGGCCATACCTGACAAGGTCACTGTTGAAAAGAATACCTTTGGTAACGCCTCTTGTTCTAAACAATCTAGCCTAGACTGATCAGACAGACAGTAGAGAGTATTGCATTTCATTTAAGGAGCAGCATGGTATCTGTCTCAGTCACGATTATCCTGGTCGGGCCTTCATCACGAGCATCTGACCAGCAACGCTAAGAAGTAGCCAAAAGAACATCAGTTTGACCACTCTGATTTGCCTTTTGCTCGTCTCCATGAGTATAAATGAAGAATTGATTCTGATGAAGATGTCTTTATAGGACTCTTCTGTGGTGTCCTGAACAGTGCCTATCAGTAGAGAAACTGTTCTTTCTGCATTGTCCAGGCCTGATTCCCTTAAGGACATTCTGCATTGAAACAGGATCAAGCAAAATGTTAACAAAACTGGGAATTGCTGCGTTCACTGTAATGCTTCTTGTACTCAAATAATGTTCTTCTGTATCAGTGGAAAAAGCAGGCAAGCAGCTTCTGTAAGGGCTGAGACAATGGACTTGTCAGTCACCTCAGAATTTTAACTCTGCAAAAAGTAAATGGGTTTGTTCAAATCTTCTAGGGACTTCTTTCACTGCAGTTGCATATATTTGCATAGTGATTCACAGATAAGTGCATGCCAATAGCCACTTCTGTGAACAGATGTTGACAGAAGTATCAGAGTAACGTGAACAAGTCTGTCTTCCTGCATGCAGAGAAATGCATAATCTAGTAGTATGATGGAAATTTCAGTTAGTGCATGCTAATCAGCCTTTGCTTGAGTATTGGTGCTTCTCCATAAAAACAAGCAAGAATTTAGAATAAGAAGAGGAGAACCAGAAGAGTTTTGCTGCAGTACTATTGGTAATAGAGACGCTGTACTTTTATGACATCTCATTTTAAAAAATGCAACAATCATTTTAAAATGGTGTGCTTGTCAAACAGTGTAGTGATTTGAATATGTTCTTAGTCATTATGATAACAATAATGTAGCAAATATTGAAATAATTACCTAAAACTTCAAACATTTGGTATGGGCTGTTTTAATAACAGGTTTGAAGGAATCCACTTGGCTATACATCTCCTTTGCATGTTGATATCAAGATTAATCCTATGAAGCAGACATATTTAGTATGGAGCTGTCACAGACCAGCATGATATAGTGGCAAAGAGAACAAGTTTTGAATCAAGTCTCAGCGTTCCTTATGCAGCAAAACTACTTGTTAGCTAAAAAGTAAGGATAGCCTAGCCTACTTTGCTGATAACAGAAGCAAAGGAGGCTTTTATAAATGACAATACATTTCCAGACACTTCTATGTTTTTCAGACCAAAGTGAAATTAAGCATTATGTAGCCCAAACTCAGAGTCAGGGAAGTGAAATGTGTATAATTCTCCCTAGTTCTGCACCTCCTCTGTTATTCTGAAGCAAGTTAACTGTGCTACTCCAGTAATACATCAGTTTCTATAACTGAATGGAAAATCTGAGATGCACTTAGGTTTCTATTGTGATTAACAGTAACTCTATCAACTTTTATTTTCATCTTCTCATTGCTGTTTTCTTTCAGATTATACATAACTAGCATTGTCTGAATTTTGTTTTCGTCTCATCAGAGTAGGTGATACTAAAAATCTTGTTTCTTTTTAAGATTCTTCATTATGATTTTGCTTTCAATTTCTGCCCAAGAAATCAAATTTTCCATTACTAAACCCAGTCTATCAACACTTTCTTCTTGTTCTTCTTCTTAACATGGCAAATCATCTGAAGCAGACTCACAGCTGGAAGTCTCCTTTTATTGCAGGCAGGAAGCAGGTATCTCAATGAGACCATGCTAAAAAGGAAGCACAAGGGCAAAGAGAAAAAAGCTGGGGAGTAAGATATTAAATTCTTGAAGATTTGTATTTAAAAAGTTGGGTGTGGAAGTCCTGTGCTGAAGGATAATTTAACTACTCAAAATGTACACTGAGAGCTATCAGTAGAGGTAAGCTTTTGCTAATGGCTGTTAGGTATACTCTTATTTTGATGCCAAAATGGAGTTCCACATGACTTTGAATACTTGTCTGAAGTTTTGTCCCAGTTTGCCAACCCTGGAATTTTGGGCATAGGAAGGAATGGGCCTTACACAGCCACACAAAATTCTCAGGTTTAAAATCCTAGTATGGGTTTGTTTGTTGGTGTGTTTTCCTGTGTTACTGAAAAAGGTAGGGGCTTTTACAAGTATGGCAGCTGCAGATGAACAACAGATTTCCCTGTCATAGCTAAAGCAAGATTGTAAACTGAATTGCTACTCCACTGAAGCCCTCTTAAGGGCCTGCCTAAAGAGACGGATCAGCTCACATGAAGTGAAATGTTGCCTACATTAACATAGAAAATTATGTATTTGCAAGAGCCTATATCTGAAAGGATATGTGAATTCCCTTGCAGTTCTACTAGCTTGGGAGTTCTCTTGCCTTTCCTGCTTATAGACATGAAAATAGGCCTAAAGGTCTTCTCTCTGGTCCTTTATTATGGCCATTTTTTATGACACAGGTACATTTTGTTTTCTCCAAATCTTACTAGAAGCTACACTTCACATAAATTTAATCAGCCTATTTGTTTCACAGTATCCCTTTCCATTTCAAAATTTTATTAATTTCTGTCACTTTTTATGCCAGAGTTTCTCACAGATTTAAATTTTTACCTTGGTGATTTGACCTCTCAGAGATACAAGCTTCCCTGGACACTCTCGTTGAAATATCACTACTAGCATTAGATTCTAGCCCATGATTTCCTTAATTACTTGGTGTTTCGATCTCCTTCCTGTGTCTGAAAATAATAAAATTGAAATTAGCCACAGAGATTTTTACAAAATCCTCCTTTCAAAATGGTAGTTCATATTAGTGAGGTTTTTTACCACCGTTTGGTGCAACACCTGAACCCCCCGCTTCCACCGCCCCACCCAGTAAGACGCTGAGAGGCTTTGATAACATTTACATGCTTGCAGTTGGCACAATGACACACAAAAAAAATAAATAGAAAATAAATTTGAGCTTTCATAATTAAACAGGTCCTACCTCATTATTTCCTAGGTATGTTATACTGTGGATTGTCTTGTTTGTGAGATGCTCAGGGATGACGGTGGCATAGGCTTAAAGTAGAATCCCAAAAATTAAATTAGTGACCATCTCTGCTGCTGCCATTAGATTACTTAACCACTGTGATTCTGTTCTATAATATGATTGTTCTACCAGACTTTGTGGGACTGACTATCATACACATCACCAAGTGCAGTGCTGGATAGATATGCCAGATCAATTAGTAAAATCATGGACTAGTGCTCAGCAAAACATATTTGGGCTGATGATGAAAGTTTTTTTTATCGTGAAGTTTACAGAATTGCAATACCTTCTTTCGCTGGGGTTCTCATAAGTATTCTGTATTGTTGCGTATTCAAAATGCAGCAGCCTGCATCCTTACAGGCATTCAACTAGCTTTACTTTCTCTGTTTTGTATGCACATACCGAGTGCCAAATCACTTCAGTCACTTTTCCAGTCTTTAGAGATCTGGACAGTAGAATTCTATCTAGAGATAGAATTTCTCTGACCCATCCATGTATTAGATGAAGCAAGTTGCATTAAGGCAGCAAAATAAGTGCCTGAGTCTCCATAAGAAACAAACAGCTAGAAGGAAAACAAGACAGACTACAGAGGAAAACCTACTTGAAGGAGAGCTTGGGCCTTCTGCTGTAAACACAGTCCTGATGTTATGAAGGATTTTTGGAAAGCACAAGGACAGTAACTTACCTGTGAATTTCTCATGTCTGTTGTTTCTTTCTGGTTGCCTTCTTTAGCAATTGTGTTCCGCTAAGTGGAGGACTAAAAGGTAAAGTATAGAACAGAAGTCATCTTGAGGCTTGTTGAAGGTGCTAAAATATGAAATTGATTGGAGTACAGTGAGCCTGAGCTGGCTGATGTCAAGAAGTGATACTTACTTGATTCTACTAAAATAAGTGTGTGTGTGTGTGTGTAGCTATTCAGTATTTTTAACTGATTAAAATGTTATTTTCAAAGTCTGGTCTCTGGAACTATTTCACTGATGAACCTCCTTTCCTTTTTCATAAAAATAATTTTTTGGCAGAGTTCTCTATAACCAATTCACAAGTCTATTTAAGTCTACTTTCCAAAGTTTTATTTCTGTATCCTATTTGTCAGCAGCTAATGAGCAGTGCAAAGTATCAGTCACTGAAGCATGTGGTTTGAGCAGTGGACTCACTGGGCACTGATTACTAACCAGAAGTTAGTTGGTAAAGCTCTAGGAAGTAGCTGAAATTTGGTTTTAAGCATTGCCAGCATCACTTCTATGTGTTAGCCTATGAATCAAGCGAGGTATCATCATGATCTCTTCAGCTGTGGTTATTTAAAAAATATCCTCGGAACCTTACCAGGTGTTGTGCTTAGTGACAGTGAGAAATTAACAAGCTGATTAAAACGCTGATCTTTTATGTTCTATTTTTCTTTCTTTTTTCTTTTTATTTTTTTTTTTTTTAACAGAGCATCTAAAAACTCCAGGTATGTTCGTAGGGCTGCATGCACACAGGAAAAAAGTGGTCTGCCATAAGGAGTTGACAATTAAATATAAAAGGCAAAAGGTGAAAATGAGAAAGCAGAAAGCACTGACAGCATCGCACAGGTTTTTTGTTTAAGACTACTGTAAAGGTAGCCAAGCTATTTTTCTTCCTTTCTTGCTTGCTTGCTTTTTTAAGAAAGCAAAAGCAAGCTTTGTAAGGATGGGTGAAAAACAGGACAATGAGGTAATTGAAGGGGCAGACTGAAAGTGGAAAACTTCTTGCCTTACAATAATGGAAGCAGCACTATGTTTGAGGGAAACTAGTCAAGCACCTGTTATTCCAAGTACCTGAGTACAGTCTTAAATTTATCCTTGTTCTGCAGAACAGTGGAAGTAGGCAGGACTGAAGCATAGCTTTATAATTGAGTGCTTTACTGAGTAAGACTTCTGCTGAAGTTTGTAGAAGTCTGTCATCGAATTCCCAGTCCAGCCTCTGCAGTGCTCTTGCTCAAGCCTGGGACTATTAAAGAATTCCTTTAACTAAAAGAAATAGCATTTTTTTGCCTATTACAGTACAAGTAGTGCTTTAGACTAGGTAAATACTTCCTAGTTCTTAACGTGATATTTAAGACTGTAATTCCCATTTCACATTCTATAATTTAGGTATTAATCTTTGACTCATCCTTGACATTCTATTTTACACCTACAAGTACTTTGGTGCACAGTGTATTTTGGAATTTAACAAAATTAGATATACTGCACTTTGCCAGAGAATGACTAGAGAAGAGTACTTGCACCCCCCCCCCCCCCCCCCCCAAGCTAGCTGAACAAAAAGCACTCTTCTGCAGCTTTAGCAAGTTCGTGTGTATCAGGGCAGCTATTTCACCAGGAGATGAACAAACTGTGCAGGAAGGAGAAACAGTTTTAATCTTATCACCTAAATTTGTTTTACATACTTTTCTATGTGTGTGTCCCCCTATAGAAGCCTTATGCTACCAATATTTCAGATGGGAACAGTTCTTTCTCTATTTCACGGCTTGTCTCTCCATCTTATCCAGATACTAGGAGCTGCGCATCTCCAGTTTACTCGAATGTGTATTTCGGGATCTCCCCCAGTATTTTCTAGCCTTGTCTAGTGACTTCTAAGACATAGATCAGACAGAGAATGGTCTGGCTTCTGTTTTTGTTTTCCAGGTTAGATTGCATATGCGTTACTGGAAACTCAAGATGTGCACAGCATATCAATGGCCTCTTTTTTAGGAGCCAGAAGCCAATGATGGCTGCCTCCTAATGATGCCTCTCCCTTTATAGCATCTTTTTAGATATACTGTCTGCACTCATATCACAGCTTCCAACCCCTGCTCTAAAGCAGAGGTTGATGTAAGGCAGAGAACAAGACTTGAAAGAGATTGCCCTGCCTGCGATTAGGGTGCCCCTCTGCGTGCTGTACTCAGAACAGTTATGTCCTGGAGGAAATAGCTCTCTCTGCTGTTTATGCTGTTTGCCTTCAGCTTGATATAATTTTTTGCCCATCTTATCATCAAAAGCTAGTGTCCTGAATGTCATGTAGAAGGGTCTTTGTGCATGGAGGAGTAATTGAAACTGAAAATTTGCAGAAAGAATTAAATGTAAAAAAAGTAATCCCAGAAGATCAGTGGCAGTGAAGGAAGTCTTGGAAAGGTAGGGGAGGAAATGGCACATGGTCGCCTAAGGAAGAAATACAGTGTGGTTATACCTTACTGAAATGCAGGGAGCACTTGTGTATTGTGACTGTGAGTTATAAAAATAGTAAGACACAGCTGGCTTGCCCTGGTGTCCTGCTAAAGGTTTTCCTCATGCTCTGTTTTCTTCAATGGAGCAAGAAGACCCTTCTCCCAGCAGCTTTTGCTACTGATTTCAACGAGAAAATATTTAGATGGTAAATTCTTTCAGGCAGGGATTATTTCTTCATTGCCTGCCACAATGGGGCTTCTGAGCTGTGACTACAGGCATTAGGGACTCAGAAAGGCAAATTATGAATAAGAAAAATAGTAGTGGAATAGCACAAATGGTAAATTATTTATTTTCTAAAGGCTGTTTAAAGCAGACATACACAGAGCTTACCTAAATCTCTCGGCAAAATCCAGATCTGCAATGAATTGAGAAACAAAATGCAGCTGGGATGGAGCTGCCCCTTCTAATCACACTAGAAGGAATCCATTCAGTTAACTACACTGTCATAACTTGGCTCCTTCTGACAGCCAGCTCTATGTTTAAGCAAGATGAGAGTTTTGTAGAAAAGCAGACTGCCAGAGAGGAAGGAAGCCCATATCACAGCAGTAGCTACAGAGCTCTTTGCCAGAGCTCCGTTTTGGCTGTTTTGCCAAGCAGCCATTGTTAGAGTTTCAGTTCCTCCCAGAAGCAGCAATTGCTGCCCCAGCCCCTCCAAGTCCCCAAGTGGCAGCAGAGATGAAGCCCTGCTTCTGTGGCAGAAGAGACCCAGCACCCACAGGGTTTGTGGCTGCCACTTTCAGGAGCAGCAGCATTTGCTGTTGCCTTGCTTAAGAGGACCTCAAACCATTTCATGTGCCAAGTTTCAGCTTTTATCCTGCTCAGAGTATTTTATTAACCAATCCAATCTAAATATACATTGCTGTGGTTACTCTTGAATGAATCATCTTTTATTATTTTTTTTTTTAGGGGGGAAGGTGGGTCTTTCCACTGTGATTATATGTCATCTCCACACCCTTACCTTACTCCTTTGGAGTTGGCTTCTGAATCTCAGACTCACCATTGCCCTAGCAATGGTGAATATGACTTAAAGGAACAAATCAAAGTGATGGTGACAGATGTCCTCAGAGAGAGAAGATGGTGCAAAGTTTGAGACTAGATGACAGGAATTGATTTACTACAAAAACAGATCTGAGTTGTAAGAGTAAAGAAGTCATGGATGTGAAAATGGAAGGACATCTTATCTGGCTTTGTCACAATTCTCCAGACAATTGGGAAGTCCAATGGATTATTAAATACATTAACTAAACCTAACTTCGTAAGTTTTGTCACCTTTCTGAGGTGACAAAACCTAGTAAAAAAAAAAATCTTTTTAGAAGACAGTCAGGGCTTGAAGAGCGGAGTGCTTGAGGGGCTGGACAAATATTTATTTTAAGCCACTCAAATTCATTTCTTTATGAAGAAAATGGTCAACTGTGTTCTTCAAAGGTTCTCGCATTTCAGAATATCATGGTGGCTTTCTGGTCACCTACAGAAGACTATAATTCTCCTTTCAGCAAAGTAACTGAATACATCTGTGCAAGACATGCTAGTTACACCACCTTGCTCAATTATTCATGACATGCACCGGGGAGGGGGGGAAAGGGAGTTCAATTTGCAGCAGAGAAATTGGGAGATTTTTAAGAAAAGAAATTATAACCCTAAGGGCATTGTAACTCTGGAAAGGCCTACTAAGGAAGTGTTGCTGTCTTCCAAGGAGGTTTTAAAGTTTAGGTTAGAGAAATGTCAGTGAAGAACGATCCTGGTGAGGTTAATTTTGCCTTGGTGTACAGGGATTAGATAATTTCTTGAGGTCCCCTTCTGTCTTGTATTTGTGTGAATCTAACTTTTGTTGTCATTTGCTGTTCTTTTATTTATCTATCTCACTATGCTGTTTGTCATTTAGACTGCAACTCTGCATTAAGTACTGCCTTTGAAGACATTTTCCTTCTCCTGTAATTCTTTTGCTGGAGAGCATGCTACATCTCTCTTTCTAAACACACACTATTTGTGTGTTACAGTCCTCACCTCCTCAGGCTTTTACAATTGTTTCCAGCAAATTGCATTTTGTCAAAGGCTCCAGGCATTGAGAGGAAAATTACAGCCTACAAGGGAAAGTTCACATAACTAAAAAATTACAATGTCTCCCAGTGTGCACTATTCATATGGGGTCAAAGAGTGGGCTTGCAGAAGATGGGTGTAAAACACAGACCGATTTAAGTAATGCCAGCATTAGGCTTAAGGAGCCTGTCATATACACTGGGGAGCTGCTATAGATATCATCCAACTAGTCCCTTTGGTTAGAGACACTTTAATTTAGTCACACAGCATATCCCATTTTCAAGCTAAAACAAGTACAGCACATTCTCCCTTATTTCTGCAGCTAGACAACTCATTTGTTGAGACCCACTGAAGCATCCCTGTGAGCCATGGATGTTGAGGCACCACAGGAACAAATGAAGAGCCTCTTTGGGCTTGAAGGAAGAAAAGGGAGGATTCTCATGGAGAGCTCCTTTCTGCAGGCTTTTCATAAAAGCAGTGAAGAAAGCAAGGCAGGATTACTCTGAAGTCACCTCTGATGTCACTGTGTTTTTGTTGGCTACTGACTACATACAGAGACCAGGCAGAATAGCTTCCCAGCTGAAGTACCTCCTCAAGGTGTGAGAATCTGGAGCAGAAGGAGGGGTGGTGGCCCAGTTCGAGCTCCAGTTCTCCCCCTGGTCCAGTCATGATGAGAAATTTGTTGTTGGACGATTTTGTGGGAAGTTATTCAAGTAACTCTGAAAAATTGTGTTTCTTGCATGGCTTGCTGGCAGAAGGCCTTTTTATCATAATACTAAAACATCTCAAATACCAAATCCTTAACACGGTGAATTTTGGTTAAGGACCTGATTTAAACAGAGACTGGTTTTATCTGCATGTACTACAGAGCTTAGATTGAACTGCATATACTCTTGCACCTGCAAAAGCCAAAAACAAGCCAAATAAGAAACGCCCCGTATCGCAGGGTTACAGCCAGCTGCCATATAGCATGCTGCAATATTCAGTCCATACAGGAGGAGACAGTATATCTCCTCCTTCCTCTAGACTCGGTTCTACTCCTTTTCAGCACATTGCTATTTCCATCTACCCACCACTTGTAGTTCCAGATGGACAATATTTCAGGGATGGACCTTGCAAAGGCATGGTCAGCTCCTCTTAACTTTAGTTTTCCATGTGGCTCCTTTGCTGTAAGGGTACCTGGTTAGACCTTCATGTCACTGAACCATGTTGGGAGGCTGTAGGTATTTGCTGATGGTCTATGCCTGCTAGAAGACTAGCATAAGGAAGACTAGCAAAAGGATAATTTGGAGAGAGCAGCTGACACTGTTTGGCTCCAGTCACCATTGTAATGGTGCTGTGCCTACTTACCCAATGCAGATGCTGTTTCCTTTGTACACTCCAAAAGATACACTTTAAAAACCAACCTCCTTGGTTTCTACTTCTCTCTTTCTTGCCCGTGCTGGGCATCTCCAAGAGGCACAAAATTCTGCGTAACTTTTCGTTTTCTCTATGCCTGCTATAAAGCTACTCAGCCTAGTTTGTATGTGATGTGTATGCGATACCTGTCCCTGCTGACTGGTGATTGTTACAAGACCTCTTGTTTGCAGAGCACCATTCTCTGATAAAGAATATGACAAGTCAAGCAATGGCAGAACTACTCTATCTCCTGAGTTTAATGAAGTAGACCCCTTTCACACTTGACATCCATACTTGAGATACCTGGGAGACATTCTGATAATGCGCGAGTTTCTGCTATGGTTACAAAATAATACAGACAAAAGTGTTGTATTATCACACAATAGCTCTCTTCTTGCTTGTCAGGTTTATTTGTTTATATATAAACATACATGTGGATTGATATGTTTACATACTATAAAAAATACGTATTTGTTTAGATTTCACATACTTGAAACTGGGATGTTTTTTGTGGATGTTTGACCACTCCAAAGGGGGTAACAGAAAGAAGTTATTTCCTAGTGTGCTTATATTTAATACTGCTTTTTACTGTATGGTTCTCAGCTCTGTGTGAAACAGATATAGATAAAGGATGTAAGGAATAGAGAGCAGTAAGGCAAATTATCTAGACAGCCAAATAATAACTGTGTGTTCTCTGTTACAGAAGCTTCGTAACACAGAACTGTATGCAATGAATACATCCCTCCCTTCTGAAAAGGAGAATAAAAAAGTCTATATTGCTTTTATATTTATTTTTATTTTAATATTTTAAGTCCCAAATTCAAGCTGACTTTTAAGTGACTTCTCAAGGTATAAGGGGCTAGGCAGTGGAAGGATTTCCAGAGAGTGCTTCATGGCTTTTAAAGTTGTTTCTATTACAGGGACCACCGACTGCAGCCTGCAAAGATACTAAATGCCGTCATTTCTACTGTCTTGATCATCAGTGTTGATTTCTCCTCTTCCCCCTTCTTTCCCAAGGACACTGTTAGTTTTAATACTGGGCATTCCACGACTACAAATATCTTGTCTGAATGGTCATATTTTTGGCCTTTGCTAATTTCCTCAACTGCTTTTTCAAAATAAATATTTTTTAATTGGTCACTTGAGCTTTTTTCAGTGACGTTGAACCTCTGATGCATGTCACTTCAGGAGCATTTTCCAAACATCGTAGGCGTCATGGAGCAATTTTAGCATAAAAAGAAGAGTATAACTAGGGATGGCGGGGGAGCAAATTACATTTTGTGTATATATAGTATTAAATGCTTCCATTAGTTGCCATAGGGATGGGCAGAAGTTGGTCTGAAATGACAGCTTTTCTGATGCTTGATGTGTTTAAAAAGAAAACATTGTGGGGAGGGTTTTTTATTGTTGTTGTTATGCTGGGAGTCTTTTATAGGGGAGGGGGAAATATTAAAGTCGTATTTCACAAAGAAATGCAGTGGGGCTCCATAGACAGACCAGGCATCACCTTCACCTCTCTTCAGAAACACTGACCTCTGAAGAGCCTTTGTAGCTTCAGGGCTGTAATTCCACTGCTTCTGAGCTTCGCATTTCCCTCTGTCATGCAACACTAGAACTGGTGAGACCTGGTTGTCAGACCAGGCACTTCCATTTGCTTGCTCTAACATTAACTTGGCTGGAATATTGGAAATCAACAGAAAGCAAGCCCTGGATATATACTTACACTATGATCATGTCAAAAAGATAAGAGGTGCAAGTCACATATCTCAGCATGTGATCTAAGCCTAGAGCTATTTGATGTTAAAACTATAATTCATGCCAAGAGTGACCAGGAGTAGGATGCCAGCTGTTCATTTTGCTGGCATTCAGGTCCCTGGAAATTCTGTGTGGATGGTATGTGTGCCACACAAATGGACACTTGCTAGTTTTGCCAACTAAAAAATGTAAATGGTTCAGAAACATCTACTACACAACATGCAAACAAGAGTTGATCAGGAGGCTTAATGCTATAACATTCAGTGTTTCTGAAGGCAGTCTGCAAGAGAAGGATCTATCCTGTAAGGAATGAAACTGAGGCACTGTACTTCCTGAGTCTAATCTAAATTCACTGGATTCTCCAATGATTTTTTAATAAGTTTTTAAACAAGCACCTGTGAATTTCTGTTTTGTTTTGTTTTAAGCCTAACTTAGTCTGTGCCTCAAGTGCCTTTTTTCTTCTTTTCCTGAAGACAATGTTTTATTAAAACTACTTATCAGCTTGGGGGGGCACCGAGAAAACACCGAATCTTATTTTGAGAAGACCACCCATAGACTGTGAAATGTCATTTGTCAGGGCAATTATTTGCAGTCTGCCTGTACACGCTGTTCTGTCGGTTCCTGGAGATACACCTTGCTAATATGACTGTAGTGTCTCTAATAATTAGTGAAACTTGGGCAAAGAATAAAAGCATTATTTTTCTTTTCAACAGGGTTGACTGAAAATAAGTGCAACTCACATAAAACACTGGACTTGTCCTTGGCTGGTGCTTTTTAGAAACTGTCTTCAGTTTGATATTCTATTAAAAGACCTGATCTTTTGTCAAGCTGAAGAAACTGGAGGAGAGGATCTGCATTAGCTGTTCCATGGTGGAATGCAAGTTTGGTGTGAGTCCTACTGAGGGTGCAAAGAGGTTTTGCTCAAAGACAAGCAAAAATTATTTGAAATCACGAACAACATGAAGAGTTTGAAGTACTCTCCTCAGCCTGAAGTGTATGGTGAAAAAGGAGGAGGATGTGGGCAGAAAACAAGCATGTCTGAGGACGCAGGAGAACTAGTGTAGCTCCCATTATGCTAATGGAACACGTAGCTGCAATACACATTCCTCTTTTAGGCCATACTTTTGCTACCAGGCAGAAGTAATTTGACAGCTCTACAGTCTCACTATCATTAAGAAAGAATTAGGTTCTTCTGGCTTGTTATCTTGCTTGTCATTTTTGACCTTGCATAGACCTTCATTATGCAGGATCAAAACCTTCCATAAAGTATGGAAAGCACAGCAATATATCGTTGCATATTTAAAGTGCAAGAAAATATCCAACTTGTGCATGTAAAAGAAAAACCTGAACTGTGTCCAAACTAAGCTAAAGGTACACACAAACTTCGGAATAACTCCAATAGTGAGGTACAGTAGTATGTGTCCAGGGATACTCAAGGTATCTGGATGATTTTGTCCATTAAATTCATCTGTTTCAGTACAAGTCCTATAAATATTCCCACTGCAAAGATGTGGCTCCTCAGTAGCTCCAGAGCAACACAGGGTAGGAAATATAAGACGGGTGGATGTTTTTTCTGAAGCTCTTGTGGTTGATCTGTCTTCCTAGGGAAGCTAATCATAAAAACCATAGGCTAAACAATTTTGAAATCTGTATCAGAAGTTGATGCAATTTTTGGAGGAGAGCACAGTGTAGGAACAGGAACAAGAATGATTTTTATGTAAATTATTCAGAAACTGGCATTCATATGCATTATTTATCTATGTATGCACAGTGCCCTATGAATATTAAATCTCATCGTGTTATGTGAGGACTACACCTTGTAACTTTATTATTACTCCATAGTTACGTCTTCGCCTTACATAAAATCAATTGGCAAGAAGTAATTTGATTTTGTTCTAACCAGACTGCAATTCCTATATTTTTTATCAAAAGTAATCATGTTACTGTATTTATGTTCAGATGCTCAGTTACTTCAGAATTGTTTATCCCATTTAAACCAGCAACCAAATGAAATGAGATTTAGAAATGATCCACTATCAGTGAATTTCTCAAAGGCCACCAGGAGACTGTAAGCATATATTTGTTTCCAGTTTCCCTGTGCTGGTTTTCCTTTTCTTTCAATGAAGGTTAAGAGTCAGATCCTGTGCTAATGCAAACTAAAAGCATTCCCTATTACATCTTTGGCCAGTTGCATTGTCCTTTGTGTATGGGATAGCTCAAGCTCTGGTTACTGCTCAGTCCCAGCATGACACAGAGGACAGATGATTTTGTTGTCTGTTGTTGCTTCCAGCTGCTTCTTTCAATCCTTTGGCAGTTCCTGTGCCAGAACTCCTTGAAAAGTGAGTAGGAAGCTGGAAGGAATGCCTCCACCTCCATGACTGCTGCATACTGGTTGGGTGGTGGAGGAAGGTTTACCCAAAAGTTCTATTTTACTAGTTTCATCCACTTCCTCTGCCACAGATAGCTCTGTGTTTTTCTACTTCCACCAAGTCATCCGTGGGAATGAATTAGGGAAAGTTCCTCTTCTTCCATTCCTGTGTAGTTTGTTACGGAAAAATAAAATATATCTGGTCATGTAATTAAGGAGGATGACGAAGGTCTATTAATGCAGAAGAATTTCTGCCTGTATAAGGACTGAAGGATGAGGCTTTAACATACGTGCTTCCCCTCAAATCTCTCATCTTTAATATGTTTATAATATAATTATGACTTCAACTTCTCCTCCCTCAAACGAAGGCGTATCAAACTGCCATATATCATCTTAGAATAGACTTTTACTATGCAGGATAGATAACCTTTGTTCTCCATGACAGCACTTTCAATATTTTCTTGACTAGCAACTTCTTGTTACTGAGACGGGATGCTGGAGCTGCCTCTTTTCAAGCTCATCTCTTTTGCACTGGAGTCCATGCAGTTGTTGCTTTGGAGCTAAGTAACAGGAATGTGACCCTAATGTCATGAAAGAACAAACCAAACCTTCCACTGATTTCAAGAGCCAGGGCTACCTTTATGGTCTTTTCAGTGCTTCTGGTATTGATAATATTTATGGCAGAAGCATAGAAAACAATTGCACCGGAAGTTCCTCTTCTTCTGAATAACTCTCTTAAAATTCCTGAGGACCCCTGGATGGAGTTGTACAAAATTTGTAGAAACTTCTGAAAGCATCATTTTTAGTCTCTATCACTGTAAAGCATCTGTAATCCTCAGTTGAATATTTTGGTGTTTTATTGTATGTTATGTACATCATTATATTTGTCTTGCATTACAAACAAGAAATAGAGAACATATTTGTGTCCTAATTTTGCTAGCAATCCTCTCTTTTTTAATATATCTAAGCACAAGACTGATAATTATAATTTAAAAAAAAAACCCATTCTTCATAGCTTAGGGGCTTAAACTTTTATATTCTTCCTTTATTCTGAACGTATCCCGCAGGAAACAACTCTCTATAATAATCACCTTGCCTACACTTCTTCAGTCACACATTACATTCTCTCTCCCACTTTCTTTCAGGTTAATATTAGTGTTTGTCAGCAGCAGACCTTTTTCTCCAAGGCTCTGAGTCATTACAGTAAGTTATGTTCTCAATAGAGTTCAGAGTAGGGAAAAAACCCAACCCTATGCCTACATGTATCTGACTTAGAAAACCAGAAAGCTACTCATACCTTTTAAATGCCAAGTGTTCAATTACTTTCCCCTTGAAGGTTTTGGTTCTTTTCTTTTTTTTTTTTTCTTTTTTTTTCTTTTTTTTTTTTTTTTTAATTTGGAAAAGTCAAATGTGCTGCAGTAGGTTACTTAAGCTCATGATGTTGGCTTCAGATTTTTCCGAAGCGTGACAGCTTTATTCTAAGTATTTCTTTAGCAGAGGTTGGTCAGTTGGTTTTATGGTCTAGCTCACACAGAGTTCAGTCTACTCCTCTATAGGTAGCTGTGTATATTACAAAACCATTGCACCTGTTATCTTGAACAGAGATCCATGTGATAAGAGGCCCAGTCAATAGCAGAGGTTTTGCAAGTTTGGCTTCAGGGCTTGACAGAGCACAAGGAAGTATTCAGAGAGCCGGAGAGCACAGTTTCTGTCTCCAGCTACTGTTGTCCTGCCCCGACCCCTGAGGTGCTCTGCTGTTCTTTGGAAGCCTCCTCTTGGGATCATAGCTAACTCAAACCAGATCTGTTTCACCTGAACATTTTTCTAGACATGGCTTTTCAACTGGAGGTAATGGATTTCCCTTTCTGAGGGTAGAGATCTTTCTGCACTGCAGCTCAAACCTGAGTCCACACTCCTGTCCTAAAGACTTTGTAACAAGGCAGGTAAGGATTTCCCTCATGGTTGTGAATGTCACAGAAGCATATAAATATACATGCATTGTTATGTTTCTTATTGTTATGTATCCTCTAGTCAGACAGAACTCTTAGCAGCTGTCAAAACTGCATTATAATTCAAAATTAACTGTAAATCCCTGAGATGGATGAAGGTATCAAGATGGATGTTCTTGGAATGGTCAGTAGAGAGGCTGCTAGTGGTATCACTGCTGCACTTGTCAGTCACAGTGGAGGACGACAATGCAGAATGAAAGGGTGTTGGCAAAGAGAATCAGAAGGACATACCAAAGGCTAAAGGACAGGTCTTATAAACCATTCTCCAGCATGCAAGGTTATATTTTTAAACCATATTCCACACTGCTTGCAAAGAAGCAGATACGATCCTTACAGCAAGCAAGGTAGAATGTTCCTGTCTTCCATTTTTCCTTCTGCATCTCTGTATTGCCAGTCTTTCTCCTTTTTTTTGTGGTTTTCTGTTGAAGAAAGTCAACTGGGCTAAACAGGCAAATGGCCCCTGGTCCGTAGATAATGGATCCAGCTTGGAGGGACCTATTATTCAGTAGTCATCATAGCAAACACAAACTCTCTAAAATGCAAAAAGGGAAGGTGCTAGTAATTCTGCAAGATGCAAGGAAGGTGGCTTGCAGTATTCTTGTTGTTTGGTTTTGCTTTATTGTGTTTAGGAATTAAAATGTTTGTCACAACTCTCAAAATAGGAACACAGTTTGCATAAGCCAGATCCACAACTAAGGTGGCACTGAGACGCCTACTTAATCCAACCATATTTAGTGGGGTGCCAATGTAGAAACTGCCATACCAGATTCTACCTGGAGTTCATATAGCTTGCCCTTATCTTTGATACTGTCTGGGTGCTTTGAAGAAGCATGTAAGAAATCTTAAGAGAGGAAACCCATGGAGTAATCTGCTCACAGGGATTTTTACTTTCTAACCTGTACTAAAAAAAAGAAAAGTACTCTGAGGGGGTATCTATCTTCTTGGGTTTCTTCTTAAAAGCCAGAAAACCCACCTTTGCTACTTGATATATAGGGGGTTTTTATACTGAAATGAAAATCTAACCTGTCAGAATCCACAGTTTTGAACACCAGTAATGTTTGGTGGCAATGGATTTCAGAGAGCATTTATACCCGATCTTTTAAGCAGAGTATCTGCAAATATGGGAAGACTAAGCTTAATTGCTTTCTGACACTCATCTTGGCCAGAACTTCCAGGTCCAAATTTATCAAAGCATCACTTTATCACTGCCTTCTTCAATTTCTGATCCGCTTCCAAAATCACTACACTAACACCTGCTGGAAGAAACAGGGTCCTGGCCCTCCCTGTTCAACTTCATAGCATGGCCCTTGTTAGCCCCTAGTGCCAGGCTTCATCAGGATTCCAAACACAGTGCAGCTCCAGTAATGATGAACTGGAAGCCACCAAGAAACAACTGTGCTATATTTCAGTTTATTAACCATGCAAGCCCACTTGCAGATATGGGAAAGGCAAATTATAATTTAAAAGATCTCAGTAGAAACATCTTCTGCTTTCGCAGCCTATGGCTATGCATGTTTAAGCTATCATGCCATGACACTGTGCTATTTGATTTATGTTTTTACTGATGCTTTGACTGACTAGTTTGTTGCAATGTACTGCTAAATGGAGGAAAAATCAGAAACTGCATCAGGCAACCACTCTGTATTTCATTCTAGAAAATAGCTGGCAATTATAATTACTCACCATGTTTCTGGCTCAGAATAAAAGTGGCATTACACAAATACCACACTGAACATTCATCGTGATTAGAAAATGCTCCATACCTTGGAGTGCAGTGGAGACATAAGAATAATTTTAAATGCAAATTAAATTGTGGGGGTAGCAAAGAGAACAGATAAAAGACAGTAAAACAAAGCCTTTCACTTTCCTCAAATTAGCAAGCTAATGTAGTATTAAAAAAAAAAAAAAAGCAGTTCTACTCAGATCTGTGCTAAGAGCTTTCATTTCATCATAATATAAAACAGCAGATCCGTCACCTTTCTCTATTCAGTACTCTTGATTTCGAGGTTGAAGTGAAAATTAGAAGCTGTTCATTCTGGCTCACAGACTGGGTTGCATTTACTTGGTCTTATTCCATGACAGTAGGATGGAAAGAGGTCAGTAACACTGGTAAGTACTTATATCCTGCATCTGATGTTATTTATTTATTTTTAAAATCTTTCACAGTGCTTTGGCTTTTTATCAATGTGTAATTCCTGAAAAAAAAACTACATCGTGTATTTTGTAAAAGGCTGAATCTTAAGCAGAAACGCAGTGATTCCTTGAGAATGCTTGTATCGGATGTTAGAGCTCCTTCAAGAATGAATTAATTACTTAATGTAGGAATTCTGTAACAGGAAAGGTTTCTGGATAATCTATATATTTCATAGCATCATTGGAACATTTTGTGTGTTGCTTTCTCTGCCTGCCTGGTTCAACAAGCAGTACCAGATAAGACATGAATCTCTTCAAGATGTTATTTGCATTATGTGCATAGCAATACATTTAACAATCTCATTACCCTTGTGGTAAATGGTGGAGAAAGTAGATATTTTACTTACTGAAAGCAAATTATTAGACAAAATACAGTGTTAAGGTTAATCATTATGAAACACTTAAAAAGATCTCAGAATATGAGATGTAACAAGGAACATCAGAGTGAAAAACAAATTCTTAAGGAAATGGTGTAGATTTTTTTTTTTCCCCTTGGGAAAGTTTTTATCAAATTAAAACCAGGGGCTTAATTTTTCAGGATGAAGGGTGAGGGGGAGTAGGGGAGATGATCATAGTGTCACCTCCTGTTGCTAAGTAACAACATCTCCTGGCCATTTTTATCTGATAAAGGAAGTCCAGTTGACGTTATGCATTATTCATCAGAGTTCCAATCAAACAATCAAAATTGTTTGCTTACACTGGGGACATTTAGTAAGATCAAAGGAACCCTCCTTGAAACTATTGGAGCTTACACCACTGCCAGGCAGCACTCGATACTCTGCAGTAAGTATCATTTCTGGTTTGGGAGTGCTACAGTAAAGTGAATGCTGAGGAATTTTAAAAGTTTTCTTACCAGGACAAGCTTCTGAATTTTAGAAAGGACTGCATGTTGATAGATGAAAACTGAATTGAAGGGAAAAGGGAAAGCTTTGGAACCCTGGTTTCCTGATTTTTGCCAATGCAAATAAAAGAATTGCTTGAAGCAAGGGTCAACTCCTGCCCAAAACCTTTAGGTAAGAAGGTTAGGTTTGCATGGAAAAGGACTAGAGGTATTTTTGTCTGTCTTAAAATAAATGTTGTGCAGAGCTGTTTGTATGCTTATGATTATATGTCGTAGCTAACTGAGGTGTGGATGAGAGAACTGGATTGTGTGTTTTCTACAAATCCTGCTTTTTAATGTGAGTTGTTCAGAGTAGAAGAAATCGCAGAAGGTAGCAAGAAGGCTGGAGAAGGGTCATAATAATGTGCATAGTCCCGGGAACTCTGACTGGTAAAGGCAAACCTGACTCTGTGTGCACCTTGAACAGTTGTATTCTAGGATCTAGACAGATCTGAGTTTCAGAAGAATGCCAAACATACAAACCTTGGCTAAGAAGCTGTGCTAGGAGTAGCCTAACATTTCTTAATGATTGCTTTTATCACATTTTTTAAAACTGATGGGGGTATGTTCTGTTACTACTTCTGGTCAATAAGAGGCGAGACAGAAGGCAAGGTTGGCTTCTGGTCATTTAGGTGGAATGAAATATCCAGAATACTGTATATGCCAAAGCAGTGCACTAGAAAGCAATGAGCAGCACAAACGCTATCTTTAATATAGTTTTTTACATTAGTGCCTACTTGGGAGGTGCTGGCTGTGTATCTGGCTAAAGGAATTCAGTGCCCCAAGCTTTTCTGATCTTCTTTTTAAGAGCAAATGTAACAGGCAGGTGAATCTAAGCATGTAGTTTAAGAAATGGAGACTGTGGCTAGCATAAAGGTGGTGGTACTAGGAATCTTGCTAACAACTGCAGTAGGACTTTTCTTTAATGTTTTTAGACAAGGATTTAAAGCGAACACCCTAAAATAGAAAAGGATACCTATGAAGTTCTATGAATAGTGATTTGAAAATGCTTTGACCCTAATATGCCAAATGAAGTACTTCAGTGACTGCCTACACAATTCTTTCCACAAAGAAACTCACCAGCTTTTTTTCTGCCTAACATCTCTGTAATCTTTCCCAGGAATCTGACTGATCATCCACACTGGAGTATTGTATAAAACCATAAAGTTCCTTCAAAATGGACTACTTTTTGGATGTCGAGTCTGCTCAGAGACTGTTTTACAGTCAAGGAGCTCAAGGTAAGAAATTCTGGTACTGACTCAAAAAATGACTATTTTAACTGTACAGTTAAGATGTATAGGGCCAGACAAGGGCCAGTCCTTGTGGCTGATATACCAAAGTGTACACAGGGCACAGGGAAAAACCTTCAAAATGTACGAGTTGTGAAAGGAATTACAAGAAGAGTAATAATAGGGTTGATCTGCCCTCTCAGAGGATAAGGAAAAGGTGTGAAAGCTGTTGGGTGTGCAGCAGGAGCAAAAGGAACTGCCAAGATCCAGAATATGCTGTTGCAGAATCCAAATGGACAAGTCGGAGGGGACAGCAATGGCCCGCTGCTTGCTGTGTAAACCTGTGGTGTCCTTCCCCTTCTTCCTTGGTTGTTGATGCTGTCAGGATCATAATGTGGTGTTAGTCAGCACTGCAGGAATTGGTTTGGGAAACTCTGAGGCAGTCCAGCACACTGTATGCAACCAGCAGGCTCTCACTGCTCTGCATCCTTCCCTGTGAAAAGCTGCCTCCCCCCCACCCCCCAAGCAGCAGCAGTGTGAGAGAGGGAAAGAGTAATCAAGCTTCTTTGCTTTAATGTAGTTGAGACTTGTTCATGACACAGACGATATTTTTGGTAAAGTCAGTTCATGTTTTTCTCACCAGTTCTATTTCCAGATAAAATTTGCAACTTCAGAGAGAAGGTTTTTTGTTCCTTTAACTTTAAACTCAGCATTAAATGGAAGAAAACTGTAAGAACCGAGTAGCTCTACCAGCCTTTTTTGTTATTACATACTGCCTGTTTTCTGGAAATGGCAACCCAACTTTTTTCCATTATTGACTTCATCCCTTGTTAATGAAATTCAAAGTCCAACCAACAGGGTTCTGCCTTCCCTGTGGAGGCCCTTCTCCCAGAGCAAGACCTAATCCACCCAGGGGGATACCATCGTGGGCATCAGTACCACCTTGGCTCAGCAGAGGTGCTGCTGCCTAACACATGCTGCATTGTCCAGCAGCTGTCCCAGCTGTGGTAGATTTTTATCTGTACAAGTCACTGAAGAGCTTTCTTGTCACAGCACAGCCTCCTGCATTGAACAACAGAAGCAAATGCTAAGCACATCAAAATCAGGGGGGGAAAAAATGGCTGGGGACAATAACTGATTTTGCTGGCTTTTTCTCCATCTCTGAAAAGTAATGGACACCTGAGCATTGCTACAGAAGTATATTAAAATAAGTTCCTCAACATCCCTATGAGAACAAACCCCCTTCTATTCCATAGAAACTAAAATTAATGAATCTACAACTTACTGTTTTACAAGCTATAGCAATTTATCAACAGCATCCCTGTGCACTACAAGGTACAGAGGGGACTACAGAAGGAGTATGTATTCATGCAATGAAAGTCTATTACAGTAATGTACACAAGGTTGACTAATAAGGGTTGTATAGGCAACCTACATTGTAAGTATTTCCAAGAAGGCAAATGAAAAAAAAACCCATATTTGGAGAGATGGTACTTTTAGCACATATAGAAATGCTTGTACTGATTGGTTAGATGCATGACTGAAATTTTAACCTTGGCAGCTGCTTGATTTCGTGTTTTAATGCAATTATTTTGCCTTTTTAAAATGCAAAATGAGGAAAAAATACACCATGCAGAACTGTATTCCTTGATACAAAAGTCATCAGCAGGGGATTGACCTTTATATCTGTCATGTGGACTTCTATCCCTTGGCCAAAACAAGTAAGAATCAACACTGTGACTTGGGGATTTTTTTGTCCCCCTGCTTGTGAATGTTTCAGGAAAGATGCCAATGACATGCTTCCACTGTGCACCACAGTGTAGTACAGAGGCTCCTAAACGCTAATTACCTCCACAACTGGAAACAATACATTGACGTAAGAGCCAGGCTGCACTTATGCTCTGCCCACTTCCACTTTTCACCTTTCTTTTTGCTCCTTTTACTGCATTTTCCCTAGCTCCTGTCCTTTACATCTCTTACCTCACATGCTTGTGAGACCTCTTCCTCAAACTCTATTTTCATCTCTCTGTGTTCGAGGTCAGCTGCTTTCCAACAAGCAAGGAAATTGTTCTAAGCACAGAAGTGACAACACTTCTGCTCTGCGTTGTCAAATGATGCAACACAGCAGCCCCCTGGCAACAGGAGAGGTGCTGGAGTGGAAGGATCACGGACAACCCTGCTAGCAATAGGTGTGGCAGACAAAGTGCGGCCTGTGCAGAGATACGTTTCGGGAAGCTTTAACTGTCTGAGGTAGCACTGAGCACCTCTGAGGTGACAGAGATGGCTTCAGCAGGCTAAACAATAAACCTCTGGAAGAGTTTCATCATCAGGGTTTCCTGCAGCAAATGTTTTTATCGCCATCCTTAGCCCCAGACTTCTTGACAACAGCACCCTCTTCCTCTGAGCTATCTTACCCCCTATACACAACAAGGAACTAAACCCTACTGAATGTGCATTGTTACTGCCTGCACAGCTATGATAACTCCTGTTGTCCTTGTACATTGTGCCAAATTTTAAGGCTGCCTTCCAAAGAACAGGCATTTCTACATGAGATTATGGCATGATTTCTCCAAACATGGGCAAAAATAACATATTTCTTTCCTTATCCGCCTTCTGAGAAACAGTTAAGCTGTGTTAGCTATAACTTTCTGTGAAAAAAAAAAACCCAACCCAAAAACCAAACAAAAAAAATGCACTGCGTGTGAGGCACCCATCCACCATAAATAGCACAGCTCAAGTAGCTAGTTTGGAACTGAATAGAAGGTCTGCAAGAAAGCATTATCACAAAATCTTCCTAATGGGATCACAAGTAACTGTTTGATCTTTTTATAATAACATGATGCTATTAGCAAGTCATGCTATCAAACAGCATGTGTGTATGCATTAAAACTGCATTATGGCAGGAATGAGTGAAAGAAGAGTAGTGTTCTGCCATTAAATTAGAAACAGCATCAGAGCATATTATATGTATTATTATTATTACTTTAGTTATATTATTAGTTACTGCATTACAAAATGCTCTGTTTACAGACTGTAGAATGGGGGTTTATCACCCATTTACTCTTTCTGTGAGATTTGAAGATTTCTGCCTTTTAATCCTTTGATCCTCCAAATTAAGCCAAAAACTCCTTTCCAATGTTTTCACATTAATGATATGACAATGTTACAAATGGCAGCTGTAAAGCACTCATTCTCATCTGTACCCACTCCTTGTGGGTGGAAGAAAAGGGAAGGAATAGGACCACAAATGTTGGGAAAGGAACTCAGAGCGATGATGGCATTGTTAGCAGATGTTATCAAATCTCAGCTGACATTGTGTCTTGTATAGTTGAATGCAGGATACTTTGACCTCAGCAAATGGACTGAAACAGGGTTTTGGCCCCCAGCAACTAAACAGTTCTCTGTCTCTTCCTGCCTGCACTAACACCCACACCTGGTCCCTACTCCTGCAGAAAGCTGCCTATTCTCCCTATTCTGCTGTAGGGTAGGAGGAGAGAGGTGTTACCTTATCAGCTTCCTCCTCTCCCATCTTCTCCTTCTGCAGAAGCAGCCATCACCCCACTCCCGTGGGTTGAGCTCAGTACAGAGGATGTTTGGCCATTCAGGCTGCATCCACTGTTCAAACAGCTGTTGCCTGTTTCCTCCAAGGAAAGCGAAGCAGGAGGGATGGAAAAGTCACAAAAGCTGGATCTGGCAGTAGGATTATCTAGATTTAAAAAACTTTGTAAATGAAGCCAGCTGGCTGTAGTCTTCAGAAACAAGCCAGAAATATCCTAAGCTCTGCAGTTCTCCCTGACTGTCTTTCTGTGGCCGTATGTTGGGATCTAGGAGATGGGGGGTGTCCTTGCCAAGTGCGTAATGCCTGGTGACGCACCTGCAAATCATGAAGCAGGAAAGAAGGGACTGTGATCCCCTGGACCCAGCCCCTTGCCCTAGGAAAGTCTGAATCTGAAATCTAGGCATGGAGCTGGACTTCAATTATCAAAAAAGTCTCTTCCCTTTCAAGTGTGTGGAAGATACCAGTTATTCTTGGATGTACATGTATTCTAATTCCAAACCTACCATTGCTTCAGCCATGAAGTCTGAATGTATATAATGGGGCCTGGAATAGGATTTGACTCACTTTCCCTTAGGTGTCCTCAGTGAAGATGTTTCCACTTAAGACTTCTGACTAGCCTGGCATGTATCAGTGGAGAAAAACAGTAATTTTAAGAGCAGAGTTCACCTAATCTTAGACATCTTCCTTGGGATAATATAAACCTCGCCTTATTTTCTCTACTGATTATGAAAGCCTAGACAGCTAACTTGAGTGAAAGATGTCTATGCTAATGGCATTTGTTTGCATAGGGGAATTGTATGTTGAAAGGAGAGATGGGACGTAATTCAGGAAAGGGAGTAACTTCCCTCAGATACGTCAAGTTGTAATCCAAAGTTGCAAATGTGCAGATTCCATCTTGGTTGTAGCCTGCTTTGGAGAGACATCAGCTTTGATCTTGAAGTTCTACTTGAAAGAAGTTATGCTTTGGGGCATGGAAAGAAAGACCTCTTATTTGTCAGAGCTGAGGAGGCTGGTGCTCAGGAGCAGCAGAAGCAGGCTGCTCCGTAAGGGAAAGCAAGCCAAGAGTCAGCAAGATGGGCAGAGGCAGTGGCCTTGCCTATGAGAAGTAAAATACCGCAGCACACAAGCAGGGTAGGTCTGGCGACGTTCACCAGGTTCAGCCAAGAGTCCAGATTATCAGACAAGGCCAAGGTGATGAGGCAGGTGGGAGGCCAAGCAGGACATCCAAGTCGGCAGTCTGGATGCAAATCAGTGACGAATGTAGCCAGCCACAGCCTCAGCCTCACTCAGCAAGTGGGCAATGGCCACATGCAAATGTAGCTCCCAAAAGAAGGGAGGAGGCAGCTGTTGAGGTTTCTTTCTCAAACAGCTCCAAAGCTGGTCAGGGGTTCTCAAGCCATTCTCTCCAACAGCTGCACCATGTCAGAGAGCCTGCCTTGAGCATAGCCAACTACACTGTGTGCAGGAGAGTGCATGTAGGCCCGTGGCTGTTGGTACCTAGCTCTCACCTAGACTTGATCAGGATTAAGAAATAAGGAACCCTTCCTTTCCATTGTATACAAGGGTGTGAAGCCCCTTAGATAAACTCTAAGAGCAAAAAATTACTTCTGCCCAGTAGGCAGTATGAAGGCTTTAGTATCATAATAGGGGAGTTGCCCATCGCAGACTGAGTGTCGCACTTTTCTGCAGCCATGAGTCTGATTGATGGAAGGGGTCCTAGAATTCACGCCCTCACTTGGCACCTTTAGCAACCCTGCACCACAGCCTGACAGGGCAGACTGAACATCGTGCAGCCAGGATACAATTTGGGGCTGCATGTGTCCACCTTTGCACTACAGTCAGACCCTCTGGTCCCTGCTGGGACTCCAGGTTCTGTTCTCAGGTGACTTCTGCCTCAAGGATAAAAAAAACGTTTAATTTTCTGGAGACATCTGCATCCAATTCTCCAGTCTTACCTCCTTTTGCACTAGCAGGGCATACCAGCTTAAAGCTAACCGCATGAATTGAGTATTTCCAAGATGCTCCTACATACCTTGAAATGCTTGCTGGTCCATTTGGCAGGATAGACTCTGCTTATTAAAAAAACTGAACAAAACTCTCTTGAAGATTTATCTTAAACTATCTTTTGTATCTACAAATAATTTACAGATCCACTTATATTAGGTATGCTTTTACTGGTTGCAACAGTCCTGCAATCTACTCAATGAATGTAAGGAGTAAAAAATGTTAAGTAGAAAAACCATGGAAATAAAAATATAGCACATATAGCCGAGGGTAACAGATGCACAAGACTGTATAGACAGATAGGGGATGATTGTTCAAAGACTTCAGCAAATCCTTCTTCTGGATCAGTTTTCAAGGTTTAATGAAATACTCCCAGGTACAGTTTTAATTCCACATTTTCCTCTCGCACTCTGTCGTCAAAATACAGTTACTTCACTGTACTTCGCTTTTGTTCATTTATTTTAATTCCCACAGTGCTGGCTCATTCTAGATATTTGACTTTAATCACTGCTGACTACTCAGTGCTACTTCCTTTCTGCTTTTGCATATTGAATGTCCAGCATTTTACAAAAGTGTATGGCTGCAGTATCCTCACATCCTAATCCAAAGGATTCCACTGAAGATGTTCCTTGGCTAAAGTAACATTAGGATGCTCCATCCACCAAAATTTTATGATTACTCATCCTGTAGATTAACATATTTTCAAAGTTATGTTATTTTGCAGGTCTTTTTTAATTGATGTGATGTCACTAATTCTTAGGCTAATAACATTAATAACAGAAGAATTAGTAGCAGCAAATGTGCATTTCTGATCCGATTTCCCTCCCCTTAAATCCCATGAAGTAACTGTTTAACATCAATCTTTCCTCACCTTTTTTAAACTCTCTCCCCCAATCCTTCCCACCTCCTACTCTGGCATATCCCCAATATTGAGAATTTAGGAACGGGCAACTGAGTGCCAGGATCAGAGTCTCTGGCTTTGCAGAGTCAGGCAGCCTAGCTTCACCAATTGCATAAAAATAGCTCACAATGAGTTACAGTAACTGTACTTCAGCTACTTTTTGTTCATTTATTTCAATATCCAGTCAGCCAAATTCAAGTCAGAAGAAATAATGATCTTCTAATTCTCCATGGCATATCTGAATAGAACTAGGATATTTCATATCCAATTCTCTATACCCCTAAATATAGAAAACTTCAGAAAACCTATGCATGGATCACATGTGAAAAATTGTATTCTGAAAACTAGATCTATTTTTTTTCTACTAAAAATTAATTTTAAATAACTAAGCCTCTTCTTGCTCCTATTTCATAACACTTTAGCCGGTTTATTTATTTATTTATTTTTAGTAGTCTGCTTTCTGAAAACTATGCTTTTGGACACAACAGCAGAGGAACAAGCATGTTTCCTTTAAAATGTACCAAAAAATGCTAGTTAGGCATATTGCGGACATTTACCCTAATATCACAAACCAATATAACAAGTACGTGTGTGGAAGTGGATATCCTTTTGCACATGTACTATTGTTTGTAACCTCCAGGACTGTTTTTGAATACTGTGTATCTAAGTACTTTCAGATTACTGGTGTCCCTCAAAGTGGTGTCAAAGACCTCAACAGCTTTGCTTTAGAGACGTGGAGCAATCCATATGCATGTGCTTCTGTGTTTATCTGGGAGACACAAGCCTATAAATCATTCTTCATAAATGACGAATTATGTTCTCTCCAGTGCTTGCACACACATTCTGCTCTCTTCCTCTCCTGCCAGTCGTGCCTCATTTTCAATCTCTGATCCTTCAAATGTTGTTCTTTATCAGTTGCATTTAAACTAAGACAACAGTGAACTCGCATTAGATCAGACCAAACGATTATTTTCCAGGTCAACATCCATTTGGACCCATTGATTGGTCTGCCTTTACAGAAGAATATTTGCAATCTAATAAATCTATTTTTTTTAGCATAGCTGGAATATCAGGCTCTAGGTGCATCAACATGTACCCAAATTAGCATTTTTAAAGCTTATGTTTAGCCGAAAATACATTTCTGTGTGCATTAGCTACATGGTGAGCCCTTTCCACAGAAGTATGAAGGAGGAGAACTGAGTAAGAAGCTCATATGTTTCTCTAACAAAAAAACAGTATCAAGAAAGAATCCTAATTAATCAGGAACAGCAGCACAGCAATTAAAATATTTTCATAGGTATTCTGCAAAGTTGTTCAAAAATTTGCCCTGAGAAATGAGATTTTACTCAAAAAAAAGCCTTAAAGATCTCTAATGTAAAACAGATTCCTTTATAGTTATTTCCATGTCATCTGAAGTTCCTTGTGATTATATGCTTCAGAAACATACCCCTTGCAATGCATCTAGGTGTGGACATCTCCAACAGACACATTTCAGCACTTCTCTTATACTAAGACTAAAATCATCAGGTCTCAAAAGATTTTGCCATAAGAATCTGCTGTTCAAATAAGGGTTTCTAGATGAAGACCCTATGGAGCCAAAAGTGACCAGTCTTGTCATTTTTGTGTCACCAATGAAATATTTTAAAAACAATTTAATAAAAGTTAATTAATAGAAGTTAATGGAAAAATATAGATTAATATTTCATGTTTTCTCTGACTAATTTTTATGAGGATGGCTTTTTACCTCGGAATTTTTTCCAATTTTAAAATGTCCAAAATTTTTCTAAAAAATACAAGTCTTAAAAGATAATCAATATTGTAACTCTTCAAAATATGAAGCTAGTTCTTGGCAAAAAGATCAGTAGTAATATATTTATTAAAATATGTGGAAATGTATTTTAACAGAAAAATTGGAAGCCACCAAAAATTCTTTTCAAACTGCCCCCCATGTTTTCAGTAAATTCAAATGTCATTCAAAACCTGGGTGACCTGTAGTTTTAACTAATATATTGAAAATGTACGTTCAAAATGCCTCTGACCATGGAATATAACAATTTACATATTTCACATTCCCTTCTCCCAAATGCATACCTGTGTTGTACTTCCATAACAGACAATATTTTGAGACAACAAATGTCAGATTATATACAATCAGTTCTAAGGCGTCATTACATTCATTGCGGCATTTCTAAGGTATTTTTCCTCCATAAGCAATCTTTTCCCTTTCTAACAAACACCAGGCAAGAAGTTGACACAATGTGCCAATCGTGGGGCAACACTACAAGGAACAATGCAGAGAATGAAAGAATTTAACCAAAACGACTGATTTGCTTTCTATATCCTGTTAGAGTTGCTGCTGAAAAGGAGTTTTCGGACACTGGTCTCAAATCCATTTGCAGCATAAGGGCACCCCTTAACGTGAATCATAATGTCATTCCTTTACTCCATGACCTTCAAGAGGACACTTTCACATTTTCCTGAAAAAACATCTCCTAAAAATGCATCTCAGAGACTGAGCTGCTTCACGGAGAGCAGCTCAAAGTAGAGATACTGCTGGGTTATCTGGGATGGACCCAATGGTCACATTGGGCAACTGTCAACTGTTGACAGCTTTGCTAAGAAATATTTGGTAAATCATTCTTGTAATAAGGAGTGCTATGGATTACAGTTAGGAAAAGAGGTAAATTCATCACATACATAAATATTCAGCGTCACTGTATGCGTACCAGAACACGATCAGCGATACTTTCCAGTTCCGTCGCTGCTTAAGAATCGATCTTAGGTTTTTATTGCAAAACATTTTAATACTTACTAGCTTCCTCTGAGTTTTTTCCAATGTTTACTTCAAATTTCAAGTCATTCTTGAAAACTCCTTTTGGTAATACACGTAAAGGAGAGATAGTCACGGTTGTCAAAGTAATATATAATGATTACTCCAGGAAACACTTTCCAACATCCACCTACTTCTAGTCAAAATGAATACAAGCCAGATCCCAATATTTTGACCCAAAGGGTAAAAACTATTTATAAACAATTATATAGAAAATCCCACTCATTCTCTGTTAACTACAAATGTATATGCAATTTGGTGTTGTATTTTTTTTTTCTTTCCAAATAGATTCCTGTGCTGTGATGCAGCCAACCCTGAAATGCATGGGTACCCTTTCAATGACTTTAACTACAGCTAGATCATTCCAGTTTTAAAAAACAAATCTTTTCCATGGTTGTTTTATGAAATGTTTTTTACAATCCTGACTTCGTATACAGATAAATCTTCCTTAAGTGTAAATTTGAAGATGCAGTACACAAAATTCTCCATAGCAAAAATATTCCATTCTATCTTCATTACTGTGCATCCATATTACAAGGGAGTAATAATTTACAGTCTAGTTGCAGTGTTTACTTTAGCTTAATCTAAATAGTTGACCCCATTAGATCAATTTCAATGCTTGCCCTCTGCTTTTACTTCAAATTCAAATGCTAGATTAGAAATCAGCAAAAACTTGAAAGGAATCTATTTAAAACCAGAAAACAAGTAAGTTAGACCAGAAATAACTGCTACCTCCAGCAGCACAGATTTGCTTGTTTAGTAAACTGCATAAAGCTGCAAATTGAAAAATAGACTGTGACAGCTTTGCTAACTCATACTAATTATATGCTATCTTACCTAACGCTGAAGTCAGGTTTTAGGCATCTGAAGGCTTCTGATTGACAGGTATTATTTGGAACTCTGAAAAACTTTTCAAAGGAAGAATCACAGTTACCAGGCTGCAGAATATGCTCTTAGTCATTATCAGTCATGCTCTCCAGTCCCAGCAGGAAAATATAGTTCATTATTAGTTATTGGAAGTGTAGTGGTTTGCAGAATCTCTAAGATAAAGACTTTTATGCCAGATAGATAATGCCCAAAGAACAAGAAACACCCAGGGTTTAGGCTCTTAGAGGTTTCCACATGAAAGTTAATTTTGATAGTTGTACAACAAGGGTAAGGACAGGCTTTCAAGCTGAAATTCTTTTCCTGACTATATATGAGGTGAAGGGAAAAGAAACACAATGAGCAGATACTTGTGCATGGTGCTAATGCTTTCAGTGATCAGCCAGATCCACCTAGCATTTGCAATAATCTTTTTCTACTAAGAGGGAGAATTGAGGTGGATGTATTTATAGAGGCTTTTCTGTTTGTGATTTGTAATTTATAGGCTTAGTACCCAAAGCATTCAACAGCCACTCATAATTACATTTCACATAAAAACCACCTACATTAGAGGGAAGTTATTGAGGCTTAAGCTCAAGTGCTGAATACTTACTTAGGCAATGCCAGAATGAAGGTGGCCTCTGCAAAATTAATTCAGTCTCCTTACACATATGTATTATAGTATGGTTTCTAGTTGCATGATGACACGATTTTTTCACTATCCTACCATTTGCTTTATCAGTGCATGGAGTGGGCAGTGTTACTTAGTGAGCCAGTACTAAATATCTTGCTTTCTCCTCCTCGAATGCATGGCCCAAGCCATTTAAACCCTGTTCAGAAGATAGAAATCTTAATTTCCTCATGGGCTTTTCGTTGGTGTTTCACTAAAGTATATGAATACTTTACAAATATTAATGAATTTATCTCTTCATAAAATCCCTACTGAAAGAAAACTATGATTCTTCCTGTTCCACAACTAAGACAAAGTGATCAAGAGCAAAAGTAGCTGTTAATTTTCAATACCCAAATCAAGACAACAAGAAACTGAGTTTTGAAATAGTTGCTGTAGGCACCACATCACATGTGTCAGGCACAGCTTCCATCAATTTCTGCAAATTAATCAAATACTTCCATTACTCTGGCATCACAGCCTCAAAAACAGTATTCAGAAAAAGACTGCAGCTATTGAGAAGCTCTGAGAAGAGTGGTTTAAGTGGCAAAACTAGGAACTTAGAACAAGCAATCTGTGGCAGGAACAGAGCTATAACGTGTGTGTTTGTGGTGTACAACAGAGAAATCTTTTCTCATTTTGGAATCATTCAGCACAGCCCTTAAGTTCTGAAGCACCTGAAGCAATAACCTTACAGCAAACAGCCTTTTGTACCTGCTACAGATCCTGTTTAACATTGAGTGATTTTCTTTCTCTTTCCTTCTCTTTTTTCCTCCCTTTTCCTCCCCTTTCCCATTTCTCCTTTCTCCCGCTATCCTCCTCTTCATTTGTTCTTTCTTACCAGCTCGTCGGGCAACTCTTCTCACTGTGCCCACTCTGATGACAGCATCTTCTGAAGATGACATAGACCGGAGACCCATCAGAAGACTTCGGTCTAAGAGTGACACTCCTTACTTGGAAGAAGCTAGGATCTGCTTCAACCTTGATAATGGTAAGACCACCCCAAACACCATATGATGTTAATTAAAGACTTCTTTTTGAGATGCAGATGGACCAGATGGTACCTCCTCCTTCACAAGTAGTATGGTGGTTCATCAGACATCCAAGGATGTCACGGCTGTCTAACTACAAGCACCTACATATGTATAAACAGGGATCCTTTTCAAAATTCCCCTGCAAGTACTAACTATTTTCCCCTCTTTTAGCTAGGGTGAGCCTGTGAGGTCTGAGCAAAAGAGAATGGCTTTGTGAACAAGATAAAAATATAACTTATGCACTCCAGGCATCCAAACCCATGAAAGTTCTTGTGAACATTGATGAAGGGGATAGAGCTAACAGCAGACTTCAGCTGAACCCAACATTATGACCATGGAAAAACATTCAGCACACCCAAAACCTCTATAGGTTCAATTTGCAAAAGTGTGACAAAAAACTCTTGGTTCTAGAGGAATGACTAACACAGCTGTCACCCAAAATTCAGACCAGCTAATGCTACTGGCAGAGCCTTCAGAGTTACTGAGCCCTGGCATTCCCTGGTCCTTTTTCTCATTGAGGTTGACCAAAACAATAGATTCTGGAAGTATTGACAACTTCATGACTTTAAACAGACCGGATTTTCTTTAAAAAAATCTGTGTTGAATGGGATGAACCAGTACACTCCCTGGCACATACTGTAATTGTTTAACTCTTACTTTGTGTAGTACTTTTGAGTTACACTTTTTTTTAATAGCATTTTTAATTATTTGTATTACACCATCATCCAGAGGTCCCAACTGAAACTGGTGCCCTAATGTGACAAGCAGCCTACAACCACAGAGTAAGAATTTCTACATGAAGAGCTAATTACTAAACAAAGAAGACAGAATAGGGGAGAAGCAGCAAAACATTGTCCCCACTTTGCAGCTGAAGAATGAATTCACTGGTTTTTGCCAGTGCTCACATTTTTTTTCCAAAGACCTGCCAGAATAACTTGTGTATACAAGTCCCAAGCTTTAGGTGATGGCTAGTGTTAAACATTGAGTGTAGGCCCCTCAGTCTCTCTGGCATTTTAAAGTGCTTGGCCTGGTGAACCACTGTGGTTTACTTAATGGGTTTGCCCAAGGGAAAAGGAGGAGGAAGCGAAGGAATGAGCCCTTACAACTTCCCACCACATCTTGATCCAGCCGCCCTTTGAGTTTTGTGTCCCCTAGCCTAGAAGAGAGTGTTTCAGGGTGCCCAAGACTGGGGCGGGAGGTGCCAGGTCTACTGCAGA